>NC_081770.1:23862170-24007170 GCF_963082965.1 Carassius carassius | reverse complement strand
CTCAACAGGACTCACAGTGTAGACAGACTGTCCTGTGTTTATTGAATTCATGAGGAAAACACAAGCAAGCTTACAAGTTTTAAATAACCTCTTTGCAGACCCAGAGAGTATTTCAGTTCTGTTGTGTATTTTATTAGACATAAATTAAATTAACGCTACTTGTAAATTTCTAACTGTTTATTTGTCCTGCAAAATAATTTTGCATAAAGAATTAAGCAAAACCTTGTCCAACTTACCTTGACACGTCAACCCTGGTGCCATGGCAGTACCTATCGGACATTTCCATGCCACCTGTTATCCGAGACAAAACACGCTTCAAGAAACAAGCGTTGCTTGATCGCTCAATTACTAAATAAACTTGCGTGTGACGTCACAGCTGGAACACGTTCAACAGCGTCCATCGACCAATCAGGAGCGAGGAGGATTCCCCATGGGCGTGACCTAACTGTAAGACGAAATAGAACCAGAGCCCGTCTCTTTCAGTCTGTTGCTCACAGACTTGTGAAACGCCACAAAGAGTCGATTGAGGAACTGCAGTCTCAGTATAAAAACAAACAGACCACATGCTATTTCAATACTGCAAGTATGCTTTTAATGAGTGAAGTGAATATGGTAAGGTAAGTAGGTTGTGAGGAAAAATCACATTCACAGTCAATGAGGACTCCATGCAGACTTTCCATAAAAAGGTTTTATTCTACATGAATTGGGTCTCCCTTTTAAAGAATCCACCATGTTGATATGTTAAAAACAGTTTTGTCAAGCAAGTTAATAATAAAAATAATAGTTACTTTTCGGTAATACTTTATTTTCATAGTCCACTTTAGATATTCTTTGCAACTATATGTCAACTAGCAGCAGAGGACTTTGCTAGCAGTCATTAGAGCATTAGTAGACTGTCTGCTTGATGTCATCTAACTCTTTATTTTTATATGTTCACAACACACAACATGCATCAGAAACTTGTCAGCTTATTGTACTAACCCTAAACCTAACCCAAGTATACTCTGAGAGTTAGTAGATACAGTATGTAGTTGCAAATTAATGAGAATTAGTTGACATGTATTTGCAAAGTTACTTATAGTTAGTAGAATGTCTAAAGTGGACTATCAAAATAGTGCTTGCCAACAGAACTCAAGGCACTTGTGAAAGCATAATCATGCAAATACATGTAGAAATAACTTTCTTTGACAGTAAGATACAGAATTTGTGTAAAGAATGATGCATGAGCAAAGTGCAAATATTTTATATGATCCATTTGATCACATATACAGTGAATATTGCAATGCCAGGAGTGTCGCTGTGGATTTTCTGCACAGTCGAAACCGGCTACACACTAAGTTTTGTTGCAACCCATCCTCTTTTTACAGGGTTCACCTTAATGTGGTAAACAGCAACTTATGGTGCTTTTCAAATGCATGGTGTGACTTGTCTCAGCACAGCCTGTTACGGCTCGGTTTGTGTTGCCACTGCAGTTTAGTACCCCTTTAGAGTGGGCGGGATTATACTCATGTTGTTTTGGTTGCACCGCCTCTACTGCCGTGACATCACCGCAAACGTAACACAACACAACAAGCACACAACAAAATCTTTTTCATTCCACGTCTCCCCATCAAGCTCTTTTGCTGGATCTGCTCCTCAGCTACCAACGAGAGGATCATCTGTAAATCATCAACAGACAAGAAACAACAATTTTTTGGTTGTTTAAAAAAAGGTGTGTTTGTTCAAACAAAAGTAGTGCCCGATCCTTCGCTGGCTGTGCTGATTCAAATCTACCGGGTCTGGGGGGTGTTCCAGAAAGCAGGTTATGTGACTTATGTGACCCAGGTAAGTTTAGGAGTAAGTAAGCGGTAAAACTCTGCTTTCGGTTCCAAAAACGGAGGTAACCTTCGGGTTATGTAAGTAACCATAGCAACTGACTCTCTGAGGATAACCTGCTCCAAGCAGGTTATGTTGCAGGGTTAGTTTGTTTCAGATAGGTTCCCGAGCATGGCGTGCCCTTTTGATGAGGATCCTGTGGATGTAGAGGCACAGATTATACAGGTTTTTTTTTGCCGTGAGAGGGTGATAAGACCACATATCGATCAGTGGTGTAGCAAGTCAGTCCTGGGCCCATATGCAAAAAAAAAATAAAAAATTGGCTCCCTTAATAAGAACAACCTCGAGTGGGATGCCAGGTTTTTGAAGAAAAAAAAAAAAAAAAAAAACTTTTCAAACAACTGATCTTGGCACGGCGGCCCAAAATGTAAAAACATAAAACTACTCAGTCATTTTGGTATGGCGGCCAAAATGTTAAAACACAAAACTACTCACTCATTTTAGTTGCATTCTCCGGCCTTTCTTTCGGCAAATCATCCATGATGAACGTGGTGTTTAATTCACGGCTTCGTGCATTCTCGATGGAAAGAATTGCCGATAGTCTGTTTTGCGACATGGTGCTCCGCAAATAATTTTTGTGTCGTGACTAACTTCTCCACCTTCTCTTTTCTCTTTAAGGCCCCACTTTTATGTTTATATTGTCCATCCTTAATGTTCACGTAGATAGCCGCTAAAGTAACCTCTCACATTATGTTTTCTTTTTTTTTTTTTTCGCGACGATGCGTCATGTAAATAAATGATGGCATAGTAGTCTACGGCAGCCATGGAGTGCAAAAAGAATTATAAACTCAAACAAGAAATGGAGAAATTAGACATTACGGAGAAATAAGAAATTACTACACATGATATAAATAAAAAATATATTTATTACGGCCACAAATTAAAATTAAATTGAATTTTTTTTTTTTATTAAAAGCTGGGGCCCTATTGGCCCGGGCCCATTTGGACATGCATACCCTGAATGCCCAGACGCTACGCCACTGGTATCGATGTATTTTCTTATTCTAACGAATATTTGCAGGAACGCTATCATTTTTCTAGGGAGTCGTTAATGTATTTAAACCTACTAAAACCACACATCTCAAATGTGACAAACCGCAGGTCAGTGCTTAGCGCCGAACAAATACTTTGTATTGCTCTGCGCTTTTTTGCTACGGGGAGTTTTCTCTACAATGTGGCCGATGAAGAGCATATGGGAAAGGTAACGGTGTGTAGCCGTTCGTACAGTATGCATGGCACTGAAACGGTTTCTACACACTTTTGTACAAATCCCTGGCCATAAACCTGTGCGCTTTATTAAAGAAGAATTCCACAGGGTGGCAGGTTTGCTCTCAGAAATTCTGTCATCTACTTCAATTAAATTACATTTAATGAGTTTATTTTGACTGCACACACACTTAAAGGCTACACAGACTTCTTAAACTTGTAATTAATCTTAATTTCTGGGTTCCAAAGCGTGATTGGGTGCATTGATGGCACCCACATTCCTATTAAAGCTCCATCTATCAATGAGGGAGACTATGTTAATAGCAAGTCTGTGCATCTCATCAATGTGCAGGTAATAGCTTTATTTTGGCTCCTTAAGATTGGTGTTACAAATAATACAAATAAGAGGAGAGTGGCATCCCCCTGTCCTGATGAAGATGACCTAGAACACCCATTGAATCTAGCAGACCACAGAGATGGCAGAATGCTTTGAGAAATAATTTGTCAAAATCACTTTATTTAATGTGTTCCATTTATTCATATCCTGAAATAAAAGAGACATGACAGATTTTGATTTATTGCTTTATACACACACACACACAAAAAAATAAAGATACAAAAAAAAAAATAAATAACAGATTCATGTTCACATATGATTTTCACCTTAAGGCGATGCTCCAGTAGTTCCATTTCAAGTTTGGCCTTTTTAATGGCCAGCCTTTTCTCCTCTAGGTGAAGCGGTATAAGGTCCATGTCCAAGTCAGTTTTTTTAATTTGCCTTAATAGATGTACCTTATACAGCTCCTTTGCAGACAGCTAGGAAGGCAAAGTAAAAAGGATGGTTAAAGAAGAAAATCTAGTAATGTGTAAATTACTAAAGTATGACAGACACTGAATAAAGGCATTAGGAACATGCAAGACAAAAAAAAAAAACAGATTACTGTAGACAGCATATGCTGTAAAATATAATGCACAAGTGAAGCAATGACTGCATTTGGGAAGCATTTAGCCTTCTTCCTAATAAAAGAGTTATTGATCGTTTTGTCCAAACGTATGACTAAATAATCATAAGTACTAATATGGTATACCTACATTGTACCAAGTCACTTGAGTTGTTGTGTGAGGTAGCAAAGTCTGACAAAGTGATAGAGCCAACTCCTCAGATGGGGTGAGAGGAGGTGGACCCCCGCCAGTTAGACAGATCTCAGCCTTCTTTCTATTAGCTATATAGGAAGAATACTGTAAAATAAATTTATGACATTGATCTTACAACAGTTAAAATAAAATATTAACTTTTTGGAGAATGTTTTTGTGTTTCATTTTGACTTGGGAAAGAGTTATTTTGGCTCCAAAAGGATTACACTTTATAAAACAAGAGGCTTAATATTTCTAGTCAATATACATTGCACTGTATTCTTAAGAAACTGATGTAGAGAAAAGTAAATGCTTGTCGAGTCATGCTACATGCTCAAAGACAATTGTTCAACTTTGCAAATTAACAAAAGAAAGGCAAGCAAAATGTAATACAAAAATAAAAATTGTCTTTCCCTCGCACATGCAGCTGTATTGTTTTTTTATTTGCTATTTTTTTCATTATAATGGGCTTGAACTCCTCATAAGCCAACATTAAAACTTTTAACTTCACTTCGGAGAAGTTCCCGGCTTGTAACTTTTCACCCTTAGTTTCCATGGTGACTCCTGAATTCGACGTTCCATTGAAAATGCCTTTATATGTTCGCCGTGCGTGCGCATTAACTCGAGGTTATTAGCTGTAAGTTGATTAAACTAACTCGACAAATGTGTTTTGGAACCGATTTACCCTGAGTAATCAGGTTTTGGGTTAATCAACCCAGAGTTCAGGGTTAATCAGATGGTAAGTTAACCCAGTTTTCTGGAATACACCCCTGGTGTCTTGTATAGCAATTTCATTAGTGACGCAAGTTCAATAGTGACAATTCTCTCTGGCTAATTAGTGATCAACAGGTCTTTACGGATACTTAACACATCACATTTTGGTAATGGTATGGCTCTCTTGGAACCTCAGCCGAGGTGATACTAAAAAAAGTACCAGGCACTATACTATAGTGGAAAACCCCCTAAAGGTACGCCGTACCGAACCAAACCATACCATGCCACATCATGCAGTGTAAAAGCGTCATTAGAGGCCTATGTTCTGCAGCAGGAAGTCTCCTCACTCCTCCTCAAGGGTGTAGCAGTGGAGGTCCCTCCTTCAGATGTGAATCATGGCTTCACTCTTTATTTACTTGTTCCGAATAAAAGTACTGAGGTCTGTGATTTATTTTACATCTGCAAGGCTGAATTTCTCTCATTACAAAGAGAAATTCAAAATGCTAACTCTGAAAGCTAGTCTGTCTCAGGTTCGTTTAAGGGCATTGGTTCGTCACTGTAGACCTGAAGGATGATGATTTTCATATTCAGGTTGTTCAGCAGCACAGGAAGTTCCTCAGGTTTGCCTTTGGGGGAAAGGCATACTAGTGCAGGATTCACCCCTTCGGTCTTGCTTTGGATCCACGGATGTTCATGAAGTGCATGGCTGCTGCTCTGACCCCATTGAGACTCCAGGGCATCCATGTGCTCAACTACCTGGATGACTGGGTCATCTTGCCCCATTCCAGGTACTTGGTGATCCACCACAGAGACATACTTCTTCACTACCTTCGATCTCTTGGCCTCAGGTTGAATGATCAAAACAATGTTTGGGAAGCTTCAAGATAGGCCATCACGTTTCGGTGAGCAAATGTTGCAGACTCCTGCATCTCATGGCAGCGGCCACTGCTCTGCTGCCCCTGAAGCTGCTTCATATGAGGCCATTTCTGTGGCTATTTCTTTCAATTGCTTACACACCCTCTTAACATGACAGGACCATCTCTTTCTTCAGCAAGGAGACAAGACAGGTGCTGTTTGCCATCACCAGATGATTATGACAGACACCTCCCTAACTGGTTGGGGCACGGTGTTCGAGGGCAGACTGGTTTAATGTTGATTGGACAGAAGAGGTTCTCTCGTGGCACATAAACAACCTAGAGCTGCGAGCCGACTTCCTGGCTCTGGTGAATTTCCTCCCAATTCTGCTGAATTGTCATGGAATCATCAGAATAGACAACATGGCGGTAATGTCTCATATAAACCACCAGGGAGGCTCACGGTGATGCACCCTGGGCTGCATCCGAAAACTTAGGCAGGTGACTTGCTGCCTCGCTGTCTAATCAGGCAGTGACTTTGCAGGCAGCGTTTTTGGCCGAAGGCACCTCATGAAACGGATTTCGGACAGGCTTCTGAGGCAGAGTAATGGTTTAATGATCTACAGCAAAATATATAGAGCTTTGGTGATAACTAAGTGGATATTTCATTACTGCAATGTTAACTTCTCACTAGAAATGACATAAAAATCGGAAACGTTGTTCAGAAACATACATTTCCACACAAACTGACCGCAACTTTCAGACACCATCTTTATTTTTTGGCTTAACGGTCACAGAATGGAATGCACAGGATTGTGGGATATCAAAGGCAGCGAAGGATACATCCAGGGGCGGCGTTAGGGGTGGGCTAAGGGGCCTGGAGCCCCAAATGTTTTCAGTAAAGCCCCGAATGTTTTTATTACCACCATGCCATCAATGAGTTTTCATGCCCAATAAAGTAATTTATATTAGAATTTAATTAAATAAATAAATATCTTTCGACTCTCACGTCTACAGTGTCTGTCAATTTACGCGTTGTCATTCACACCCGACGAAAACCGCCCACTGAGTCTAGTGCCTTCTGACTGACATGGAAACTGGCCAACCATCGATGAGCGTCTGTACGATCCAGCCAATGAAATGAGATCTTTTGGAGGCAGGCGGTTTGTTGTCGTGTAGTAGTTTACTAGATCAGTTTATTTGAAAATTAAAATGGATATTTCAAAATTCTAAAAAAAAAAAAAAAAAAAAGGAAGTAAAACACCCCCAGCCAACACTTGAACGCCAAGATACAACAGCTTCAGGTATTTGTAACTTTTAATCATAGTATTATATTTCTTTTTCGGTTTTAAATTTTGTCTGATTTAATGTTACATTTTGAACATCTAACAGTTAACGGTTGCGCAGCACAGTCTTTAGGACACACACACACACACAGAGAGAGAGCGGTTATAATGTTTGGTTGGCGCTGTCTGTGGCAGACTTTTCGTGTTAGGCTAACAATTCAATAAATAAGATAATAAAAAAGACATATTTCGCAAAAGAAATTTTTCCAAACAAAGAATGTTGTTGTGCTCTGCAGCAACACACAGCGGTGTTTATTGAATAAATTTGCTTGAGTAAATGATTCACTGACCCATTCATAAAAAACAGTTGCTTACTTTTTTTCTGAATGAATCATCTGTTTCAAACGAATCCATTGATTAAATGACTGACCGACTCACACATTAAGACAGTGGCATGCCGCCACCTAGTGGCAAAGTACGGCTCTAATTTTTTTCATCATTTCATATTTCTGTATTCCAAATTTTATATTTGATACATTAGCCTCATAAGATTATTTATGCAATTTGTAAGTGCAGTGTAAATGCTCCTTCAAAAATATAAGTGTATAGAGCCCAGTATTTATAATTATACTTGGCTTTAAGTGTTTGTGTGTGTGTATTATGTATGTGAGTGTATGTATAACATAAGAATAAGGTAGACTATAAAATGTAATATGTGCAGGAAGAATGGTTGAAGTTTTTTTTGTTATTATAGATTCTTTATTCACCTTTTTTTATTTATTCTCACAAAAATCATGCCGTTAAGTGAAGACTATTAAAACAATTATAGAGCTGAGCTTGCTATTTTACCATGTCTTAGAATAAAATGTTAAAAAAACAAATTTAGTTTTTTTTTTTTTTTTTTTTGTATATTTTAAACAAGGTAAATCTTTCTGATTTATTAAAATAAAAAATCACATTCCGGTACATGGATTTTTCTGGGCTAAGCCCCAGATCTCCACTCACCCTAGAACCGCCCCTGGATACATCTATGCTGCCTTCAAAAACCGACCAGATGAAGGCATCTCAGGAGACAGGAAATGAAGCTGACATTTATTTTGGACGTGCCTTGATGTCTTCCTACCTTGGAATGCGTCCTCCGAAGGCAGCATTTTTCAGTTTTTGAAAGCAGCCCTGGACAGGTATGCTTCCCACCTTCTTTTCTGTATTCTGTATTAAATCTGTTTAAAATAACAATAATTATCATCAACTTACAACTTAAGATTTGAAAATCTGATTTATTGATGTCTGTAGTAGGGATGCACCGAATATTCAGCCACCGAAAAGGTTTGGCCAAAAATGGCCCAAAAGTGCATTTTCGTTTTTCGGCTGAAAGAGTTTTATCACCGAAACAATACGGCCGAAATGTTGTGATGACACAAACAGAAAACGCGACCTGCACGTGCTTGTCTGAAGCAACATGTCTGCAGTGTAGACCCACGGACAGCGATTTGCAAAACATGTAATGCCGAAATTTCAAGAGGGGGTGCACCTGCAAAGACTTTCTCCATGTCAGGTTTAATTTATCACCTGAAATCCAAACATTCCGATCGCTACGCTGAACATGAGAGGAATGCGGCACAGAAAAGGAAAATGCCTCCGAGCATGCCCACTCCGTCTGTGGTGGACATTTTTGAAAAGGCAAGGAAGTTTCCCAGTGATGGTGTCAAGGCAAAGGGCATTACACAAAAGATTATGGAATTCATTGCCTTAGATGATCAGCCATTCTCTGTCGTAGAAGATGTGGGATTTCGTAGGCTGATCGAGCACTTTAAACATTCTCAGCTGGCCTATTCCCGCTTGCAGTCTATGCAAGATGAGTTTGGAACACCAATAAAACGGTTCCAGCAAGACGTGAGTACGCGGTGGAACAGCACTTTTTACACATTGCAAAGCCTCTTTGCGCAAAAGCAAGTCTTGGCTACATATAGCGCAGACCACGAGACATTCACTTCACACCAGTGGGTCTTAATAGGAAACATTCTCTCTCTTCTTGTCTCCTTTGGGCAGCTAACTAAAGAGATCAGCTGCTCTGATGCATCTGTAGCGGACGTTATTCCCTTAATCGCATCACTAAAGCGTCTCCTAAGCTAAGAGGTTGAGACGGACCACGGAGTGAAAACAATGAAAAGTACACTCTTAGAGTTGTCAGCACACGTTCCACTGAGATCTATTCGGATCCTCTGCACTTCATCGCAACTGTACTTGATCTGCTTTATAAAGACCATTACCTGGATGGATGCGGAGAACCCGCATGGAGACAGGAAAAGGATATCAGAGCGCAGAATTTTTTTTTATAAAAATGGTTATTTATGCACTGGCCCCATTTAAATATAGTTGTGGCCAAAAGTTTTGAGAATTACATAAATATTAGTTTTCAAAAAGTTAGCTGCTAAACTGCTTTAAGATCTTTGTTTCAGTTGTTTCTGTGATGTACTAAAATATAATTACAAGCACTTCATACGTTTCAAAGGCTTTTATCGACAATTACATGACATTTATGCAAAGAGTCAGTATTTGCAGTGTTGGCCCTTTCTTTTTCAGGACTTCTACAATTCGACTGGACATGCTCTCAATCAACTTCTGGGCCAAATCCTGACTGATAGTAACCCATTCTTTCATAATCACTTCTTGGAGTTTGTCAGAATTAGTGGGTTTTTATTTGTCCACCCGCCTCTTGAGGACCACAAGTTCTCAATGGGATTAAGATCTGGGGAGTTTCCAGGCCATTGACCCAAAATTTCAACATTCTGGTCCCCGAGCCACTTAGTTATCACTTTTGCCTTATGGCACGGTGCTCCATCGTGCTGGAAAATGCATTGTTCTTCACCAAACTGTTGTTGGATTGTGTGAAGAAGTTGCTGTTGGAGGGTGTTTTGGTACCATTCTTTATTCATGGCTG
The DNA here is from genome assembly GCF_963082965.1 of Carassius carassius. Lineage (NCBI taxonomy): Eukaryota > Metazoa > Chordata > Actinopteri > Cypriniformes > Cyprinidae > Carassius > Carassius carassius. Next base: position 23,997,160 of record NC_081770.1, on the reverse strand, counting down.
TGTTTTTGGGCAGAATTTTGAGTGAGCCCACTCCCTTGGATGAGAAGCAACCCCACACATGAATGGTATCAGGATGCTTTACTGTTGGCATGACACAGGACTGATGGTAGCGCTCACCTTTTCTTCTCCGGACAAGCCTTTTTCCAGATGCCCCAAACAATCGGAAAGGGGCTTCATCGGAGAATATGACTTTGCCCCAGTCCTCAGCAGTCCATTCACTATACTTTCTGCCGAAGATCAATCTGTCCCTGATGGTTTTTTTTGGAGAGAAGTGGCTTCTTTGCTGCCCTTCTTGACACCAGGCCATCTTCCAAAAGTCTTGGCCTCACTGTGTGTGCAGATGCGCTCACACCTGCCTGCTGCCATTCCTGAGCAAGCTCTGCACTGGTGGCATTCCGATCCCGCAGCTGAATCCTCTTTAGGAGACCATCCTGGCGCTTGCTGGACTTTCTTGGACGCCCTGAAGTCTTCTTTACAAGAATTGAACCTCTTTCCTTGAAGTTCTTGATGATCCTATAAATTGTTGATTTAGGTGCAATCTTAGTAGCCACAATATCTTTGCCTGTGATGCCATTTTTATGCAACGCAATGATGGCTGCACGCGTTTCTTTGCAGGTCACCATGGTTAACAATGGAAGAACAATGATTTCAAGCATCACCCTCCTTTTAACATGTCAAGTCTGCCATTCTAACCCAATCAGCCTGACATAATGATCTCCAGCCTTGTGCTCGTCAACATTCTCACCTGAGTTAACAAGACGATAACTGAAATGATCTCAGCAGGTCCTTTAATGACAGCAATGAAATGCAGTGGAAAGGTTTTTTTGGGATTAAGTTAATTTTCATGGCAAAGAAGGACTATGCAATTCATCTGATCACTCTTCATAACATTCTGGAGTATATGCAAATTGCTATTATAAAAACTTAAGCAGCAACTTTTCCAATTTCCAATATTTATGTAATTCTCAAAACTTTTGGCCACGACTGTACACTCGCTCAAATCTTTCTCAAATGTCAGGCAGATGACAAGCTCAACTGCTCAACAGCTAGATGGTTATCTGTCTGAAGTCCCCATCCCCAGAATTGATAACCCTCTTGCCTACTGGAGAAGTAATCACAGCCGCTTTCCTGACCTGGCAAAGATGGCACGCAAGTACTTGTCTGCTCCGTGCACAAGCACTGACAGCGAGAGACTGTTCAGTGCATCAGCTCATGTTCTCGATGAAAGGAGGAAGAGACTTCACTGTGATAAAGCAGCACAGGACAAAGCTACTCTTCATCAAGAAAAAACTGGTACTTTACCTCAAGAAGTGGAATGGGCTTGTCTAGCGTTTGAATATTTATTCTCCACTTTGCACATCTGCAATTCTTGGTGCATTTGTTGTTGTTAAAGTTCTACAGTTAACCTATGGGCTATGGCAGTCTTTGTTTTGACACACTATTACGTTGAAGGCCTAGAGAGAAAATATTGTTGTTTCTTTAAGCAGTTGCACTTGTTCTTGTAGTAGTCCTACAGCAAAAAATTTCAAATGCACTTTGTTTTTATGAGAACATTTAATTTTAAAACCTTTCTGCAGGCCAGTAGGCCTGTACATTATTATTTAATGTACACATGAGTGGGGTCAAGTTGAATTTTATTTTATACTGTGCATTGTTGCAATGTGCTAAATAAATATTTGCATAATTTGTAACGGATTTATTCTTTGAAACTTAAATATTAATTGCCTTGATTTTAGTAAAGTTAGTACACAATCATAGCCATAAATAATTGGCATAATTTCTTTCGGTGTTTCGGCCTTGGTTTCCTCTTTTTCGGTTTCGGCCAAGAATTTTCTTTTTGGTGCATCCCTAGTCTGTAGTCTACTCACTCAAAGCCTTTGATTGCAGCATTCATTCATCAGTCACTATGCTCTGGATGAACAGGTGATGTGTTTCACCTGTCCCTGTAACATCCAGACAAGATTCAAGTCACCTCTGTCATTTATGTGCTCAGTACTACATTTACATGTTGAGGTAGTTGCTGATCACTTATCCAACACAAATGCTCCTCAATTTATCAACAATACCAATGGACAAATGGAACAAATAACGTATGTTTAGTTACTTTATGTAGATGTTTTTATATTTACATCCCATTCATCTAATGCAAGCAGTGCTGACAACATTGAATTCTACTACATAATAGTGCACATACATCACTCAGATGTCTGTTCATGATATAATGTGCTAATATGCTAATCTTTTTGAACGTATTCCTCTTAGATATTAAATAGACTTTGGAGACGTACATGTGCTTACTGGAGCTCCGCTGTTTGCTATACCTATACATGATAAATATGTTTTAACAGAAAATTCACAAATAATATACTGTTTAGCATTAACAGTTTACACTACAGTAGTTCAACAAATGCAACTTTTTGGTTTGTAATACTCACAAGTCGCTGTTCTCCGCCCCGTCCAATGACGACGTATTGATCTCCAGTAGCATCCTGGGATAGAAAAGTATCCATTGATGAGCACTTAAAAATCTGAGCTGAAGCAGTAGGACAGCTGGGGATTTATCGCTTACTCTTTTAGGAATACTGAGGTTTCGGACATACTACTTTCTTCACATACTCTTTTATACTGTAAGTCGGCATATTTGAACACAACTTAAGTCTACATATGTCCGAATCTCACGAGGATTCGTCACCAGCCAGTTAATTTTCACCTACTCTTTTATGAATACTCATGATTCAAACAGAATTATTCGCTCACCTAATGCTTTTTGCCTACTATATAATAAGGAAGTAGTATGTGGTTACGGACGCAGCTGAAGTCTTTTCGACCACACGTGCTACATGTGTCTCTTGAATTCAACAACACTGAGTGTAGTAAGTCATGCATACATTCCAGTTCAATTGCTTGGCTAATAAATGGCCAGCCGATGTTGTTAGTATTCTCCTAGTTGCATTAATTTTCAATTCAAGTTTTACAGGGCTGCCTGCAAAAAAAAAAAACCCTGCATGGGCCCAAGGGTACATAAGTTGCTCTGATATTCTAATTATATGACCAGCACCTGTACAGTCTATGAGGAAAAACTCCCAGATTCATAACCTCAAACACGGCTTCTATGTTCTCATATCTATGTGCAGGCATTTTTAGTGTTAGTCTGAAATTCAGCTTTGACTACTGAAACAAATGGACAGCAAACAACAAACAAAACAAAAAAAAACGTGTAATGGCTGTATATACGTTCTTTATTTCAGCATTAAGGACCTAGTTTTTTATTTTTTTTTTACTTAAAAAAAATGATGTGTAGTTCTCTCTATATGAAAGATAGTAATGTTGTTAACTTGTTTATTATTGTGTGTTTGTCATACATTGAATTTTTTTTTTTGTTTTTTACATTATTATAATCTTAAGTTTATATTTCAGAAATTATGTTTATATGCCAATTTTAATTTATGAAATATAAACAATATAATAATACCAGCATTACAGTGATAATCAGATTAATTTCAAAATGAAGATGTTTTGAATGTAGAAGAACCAGTGAAGCGTTCATCAGGCTAAACCCCATCGTTTCAAAACTGTGTTTATTTCCATGTTCAAATAAATGACTATCACATTCTTTGTACAACGGGTGACTGACAGAGTGCTCTAACTGTCCTCTGCGTCGATACAAAAAGGTGCTCGATTTATGCTCAAAAGTGATGCATATTATGCACATAAATATACGCATTAGGAAAATGATGATCCAAAATAAAAGCATTCCTAAAAATGCGTGAAACCATATCAACACTGAGGAGGACGACTTTCACAAAACTTTTATCCTCAGTATTTACGGAGCGTTGCTTCATTTATATTTATTTGAATAAAGACATGACTCTTCATGCGGCATAAACAGATGCTGAAAGAGTGAGGTCTATAGTGACGTGTGCTATACAATGATCTTAGCATTAAATAAGCTCATATTTACAAGACATTCAGTTCGATAAGTGTTACTACAGAGAACATCACCTCAAGGCACAATTCAGCTCACATGTTCAGGACCGTTTCGTTCACTTCAAATAGCAAAATATAGAAGCAATGCTACACGTGGCTTTTTTCGTGTTTTTAAGTGAACTGCAATACATTTGACAATAAAGCTGTTTCTTCCAGTAGACATGCAATTTCATGTAGACATGACTAGGACTGAGAAGCAACAGTCGTTTCTTTTTTTTTTTTCCTCACGTGAGTGTACTGGAGTAATGTTACAAAGAAATACTACACACACACACACACACACGGACACACTCTTTCACGCCTGTGTTTTCTTGTGTTTGTCTTCTGCTGGGGTTAAGGCTGATAGGCCCACAGTGTGACCGTCTTATCAGCTGAGGAGGACAGGAAGGACAGGTCTGTGGTGTGCCAGCGGCACTGGATCACTTTATCAGCGTGTTCAGCCACCACACTCACTGGCAGAGGTTTGGTCAGATCCCCTGCAGGAAAACAGGGGACTTGAACTCACATAAAATGACATTTTACTTCCATATAGTGACATTAAAACTACAGCGGGATTATAATAATAATATTATTAATAATAATAATGATTATTATTATAACTGTTCTTTTTACCACTGTACAACCATTAAAAAACACTCCCACTTTACTTTTCAAAACCAATAAAAACTAAAAGTATCATTTTAAATAATATAAAATAATAATAATTATTATACACAAAATATATAATAATAATAATAATAATAATAATACTTAAAATATTTAAGCGAGGCTAATTATGTGAAAAAAACTGACATTATTGAGTTGGTTCTTATAAATTTGTATTTATATTTAAATTAATGTATTCATTTATTTGATTTTATTAATTTAAATAATAATTATAATAATAGTTATTTAATATTTTAATTAATTGTAATATATCAAATAATAATATGGTAAATAATACTAATACTACTACTGATAATAATAATAAATAATAATAATTATTATTATTATTACACAACATATTAAAATATTACTAAGCTAATTCTGTCAAATGATCTGAAATTATTTATTGAGCTGTTTTTTATAAGTTTTTATTAAGATTTTAATTAATTATTTTAATTAATTTAGTAAATAATAATCATAATAATAATAAACCAATTAATTGAAATGAAACGGATATAAAAAATTACATTCACAAGCCAGAATCTGCAATGTGGCAAAAGAACAGTGGCATTAATTTTTATTAATTAATAATAACCATTCACCAGCCATATTATTTTGTAATGTGACATGTACTGTAATGTTTAGTGAAAATCTACTCGTACAAGAACTGATTCGATTATGAAAGATGGGCTGTCTATGACGGGGGTCTGGAGAGAGGGCTGAAAAAGAAGAAATGATGAGCACATCATTATTGGTGTGGCACGACTTACCCTGAAGGTCAGTGATCATGACTTTGTTGTCGTAGGAGCCGGTGAGCAGATAGTGGGCTCCAGGAGAGAAGCGCACTGAGCGCACGTCGCTGGTGTGCGGCCGATACGCCTGGACGCTTCGACCTCCTCTGATGTCATAAAGCATGCAGCGACAGTCCTCCAATCCGGTGGCCATGAGCCGCCCACTGGGATCCACTGCCACCGAGGCCACAGCACTTCCTGTCACATGACACAAAAATATAAACCACCCAAACCTCTGTACGGAGACAGAATCAATAACAGAAATGTATTTTTATTATCGTTAGTGTTGTTGTTATAAGTGTTTATTTATAGATTGTATTTGCTGTTGCTTGTTGTCACTGAATTGTTTAGTATTAATATTGTTTAATAATTACAATAATTATTATTGTTATTCATATTAGTAATTAATAATTTTATTTTATTAATTGTATTATTATTATTATGTTATTGTATTATTTTTGCATTGCTTGTTAATTAATTTATTTGTATTTTATAGTACGAATAACAAAATATTTTATTATTATTACTATTATTATTGTTGTTGTTATTAATTTTTTTAATTGTATATATTTTATTATAATCTTAATTATTATAATTTATATTATTTACACATCTTTTAATTATTAATTATTATTATTATTAGTAGTAGTAGTAGTAGTATTTTGCACTTATTGTCACTGAAATTGGTTCTAAATATGAATATTCTGTAATATTAAAATGAATACTATTGTACTGATTATTACTGATTATAATTGTTTTTGTTATTTTTTTTGTTTTTGTACTTTGGTCATTGTCATTTAATTGGTTTTGAATTTTAAAATTGGGTTTTAAAACTAATTCTAATTTGTTATTTATTTTGAATAAAATAATACTTTATTATTATTATTATTATTAACATTAACCTTAACTTTAAATTTAAATGAATATTTATAAAATAATCTGAATGATTCATTCACAAATCACTCTCAAGAAATCTTTATCCCATTAATCACAACTGTGGGAATCCTGATGTTTGAAATAAAGGCTTGTAAAGGAGCGGAGGAAAAAAACCGACCTGTTCCATGCAGGGCCGTCCCAACCACCTTCACACAGCTGGGCACACGCAGGTCCCAAAACCTCACCGTCTTGTCCTGAGAGCCAGAGGCGATCATCCACCCGCCCCACGTGTACAGAGACAGGATGTGTCCTGCAACGGCATGTCAGATCATTCAACACAACATGACATACGTGTGTGTGTGTGTTTGTGTGTGTGTGTGTGTGTGTGTGTGTGTGTGTGTACCCGTGTGTCCGCTGAGAGCGTGCAGCCCCTGTCCTCTCTGGCAGTCAGTGGTGTAGATGTTACAGTCTCCAGCGCCAGCGCTGATCAGGATCGCCCCTCCACTCTCGGGACCCTCCATAAACGCCAGGTCTCTGATGGTGCCGTCATGCATGCTGAACTCTAGATCAGGACCTGCACTCCACACACACACACACACACACACACACACACACACACTTCAATTGATCACTCCATTGATCAAAGAATCCTGAAAAGCAATGTTTAATTTAGTCAAATGTATACTTTTTATAACTGGATAATAATAAGCAATGTTTCTTGAGCAGCAAAACAGCATATTAAGATTATTTCTGAAGGATTATGTGACACTGCCGAAAATTCAGCCTTTTCGTCACTGGAATAAATGACATTAGAAAATATTCTAAACGTACTTGACAGACATTATTTGAAAGGCATGTTACCTGTGGCGTTGCAGGTGTCCGCATTGAACGGAAGAACTTTGACGTACTTGTCATTGGAGCCTGTGGCGAGAAGCTGGCCGCACGGACTCCAGGCCACACAGTAAATAGAACCTTTATGGTGTTTAATACGCTTGAAGCAGATCTCAGGCTGCTTTACTGGACCCTGAGCGCTTGACAGGAACAACAGAGGACGTTAGAAGATATTTTGAAGAATGTTCAAGGTTCTGACAATTTTGTATGAAAGCCCGTTTCTGCCATTGAAAAAAAAAAGGTAATTGTTACTTGTTATCTTGCAATTCTGACTTTTTTCTTCCAATTGTTGGATATAAAATCACAATTGCGAGTAATAAAGTCAGAATTAAGATATAAACTGCCAATTCTAAATCCTTTCTTGCAATTGTGAGAATATACTTCACAATTCAGACTTTTTTTTTTCATTATAAAGTCCATTTCTGGGTGGGGGGGTGGTGGGGGAGGTGGAGACTGATACTTTATAATCGCAATTGTGAGTTTATATCATGCAATTCTAAAAAAAAAAGTCAGAATGGGAGAATGTTGCCTTAAAAAAAAAAAAAAAGGAAAAATAAGTCCTGTCAAACAATTGATCGCGATTAATCACATCAATACATAATGTGTACTGTGTATATTTTTATGTATATATGAGTGCTGGGCAACAATTCACATTTTAAATAATTCACAAAATTAATAATGCATTCAAAAGTAGTGTATTGTGGACTTTTTTAATTTAAAAGTAGTCCTACTGCTACATGAACAAAAGTGTTATTACATTTGGTTTGCAAACACTTTAAACAAATAAAGAGCTTTTTACAGCGGTGTTCCTTTTACATAATAGCAGTTAAAATATTTATTGTTGCCTAAATCTGAACTTAACATTAATGTAAATCAATTAAATATAAAACTGTTATATACAGATCAGTGAGTGTGTTAACACAGTGAGTTTTTAACTAGCCCTTTTAAATACTGAGAGTAACACACCTGGTTTGGAGGGATTGTGGGTAAGTGCAGACGCGCAGTGTTTTGGAGTTGGAGCCGATTGCATAGAGGGTCCCGGACGGGTGGAAGGCGACCGCGCGCACAGCCTGCGTGTCCTCCAACGTCTGAACTGCAACAAATTTGGGTTTCTCGTCCTGAAACACACTGTCATGATGCATCAGCATTACAAACAGCTCACAAACCAGAGTTATTTCATCTTTTAGGTTGAAGGTTGTGAGAAACCTCTTGTTGACCAGCACTGGGGACTCGTCCAGAGATGGGATGCCTCGGCCTCCTCCCTTCTGAGGGGTGCTGCTGATCACCGCAGTCTTGTTCAGGCCTGAGCCGGTCTCTGGGGTCTGTTTACCGGCTCCGCTCGCTGCCGTACCGTTACACTGCTGGGCCAAAGCCTGGACGTCTTCACCCAGGTCCTCCATTCCCACGTTCAGCTCCTCCAGTTTCTGAATGGACCTACAGGAACGATCAAGAAAACTACGGCTGATGGTGATGTCTAGAGATCAAGGTACTTAATGCCTTATATAATGCTGATATTGATAAAACTTTTATGACAGCAAAGCAGTTTGTAAAATGTACTTAAATCATAAAAAAAAAAAAAAATAGTTATTAATAAACGGAACAATTCCAAAATGGTCCACGCACCATTAGTGCTCGGGCCCTAATAATTACAATAATAATTACAAATATACATACAAAAATATAAATAAATATTGTACTATAAATGTATGATTTAAAAATGCTAAATAAATATATACAAATATGTCAAATATGCTATTAAATTGTATTTAATGAATAATTATTAAAATTAATAAATGGCATACACATACAGTTAAATGATGGCAAAAAGAAGTTTACAAAACTGCTGAAAAGCAATGTACAACACAATTGTACTATGTATGTGATTTTGTAATAAATTGCTGATAATCTCAAAATTACCAAGTATTATGAGATTAACATATCTATCGCTAGTAAAAATCAAGTATTAATATATATTATAATATACAGGCAATATATAATATAACATAATAGAATATAATAAAAAAAGAATAATTACAACAAAGAAATATATATATATATATATAAGTAAATTACTGATCAATTCACAATGGCAAAATATGTTAAAATGTTTATCGCTAGTAAAAAAATATATATATATTACACTGATAATTTTATGAAATATATTTAAAATATATCTGAAATATATATTAAATTATATTTTAATGACATCGAAATAGCATAATTTACATAATTCACACTTTCTATAAATGATATCACGTAAATGAGGTGTTTTTGATTTAATGAGAGCCAATTAAGAAGTTCACAATATCGCTGTAAATCAATGAACTAAAAAAAGAGGCAAATATAATCATTTGCAGATAGTCTCAAAACTGCCAAATATTTTCCAGATTAATCTCTATCACTATATATAAATAATACTACATAGAATAGAAAAGAATAAAATAGAATAGAATAGAATAGAATAGAGCACATGCTATTTCTGTTATCCCTGAAATTAATTGCACATCAATAACAAGTGAAACAAATGAGTTCATTAATGGTAAGTAAGTTCCAGTCCGAGAGGCATTTACAGCACTTCCAATCTCATCGTCTTGACATCAGAAGGCACATAATCAATCAACTACACATCTGAAAGCCTGCTGGATCTGACCTGTTGAGGAACTTCTGTGTGAGACTGTGCTGCGCTGCGTCTGTGGGCTGATCTGGGGGATGAACTCCACCCTCCAGCAGCATCTGATGGTACAGCTGCCTCTGCTGCTGCTTCTGCTCGAGATGCTGCTGCACGCGCAGACGCTGCCGCTGGAACTCCTGAAGCTGCTCCTGCTCACACAACACAACACAACAGAAGTCACCAGCAATGACCAGTCTGTCATCATTTGCACATGTAATCTAAATCTAACTGGTTTTAATTACCTCCGATTTTTCAGCTGAAGCCGTGGCTCCACCATCTCTGCCAGGAGTCAGTGGAGGACGCGGTGAGTTCGCTCCTCCTGAGCTGTTTATCCACTCGTCCGGAGCTCTGGAGGACACAGTCAACACAAATGAGCGGGAAAACATCTTTATATCTGTGGATGCATGGACAGTAAAATCCAGGTTCATGCCACAAGCTGATAGTTGGCTGATAAATGGCTATAATTGAAATTCCATCCTATTTATATATTTATATATATATATATATATAGAATTTATATATAGAATATTATATATATATATAAAATAAAACATTAAAAACTATGAAAATGAAAACAGATAGATGAGATTGTTAAAGATTCAAGATTAAAAGATGAACCTTGAATGAACGTTAGATGATGGCCAAAGTAATCTAAATGTACAATTAGGGGAAATAAAGCAAGAACAATTAAATATTCAATATACATTACCATTTAAAAGACATTAGCATTGCATAAAAACTAAATCAGGAATATTATCTCTAGCTTTTGATAAAAACTGCACATTAATATTATGGTTTCTATTGCCGCTTTTCATTTAGTATTCAATAAAAGTTCTCTGAAATACATTGACTGTCACTGAAGTTTGTTTGGACTTAACTAGTAAAGCTGCCAGGGTTTATTGTGGTGGATCTAAAAGTATTAGAAGTGTTAAGCTTGACCACCATATGTCACATTTCACCTTCTAACACAGAAACCAGCTCTTAGAAGCTAGATTTGACTACGGTATTTTATACTTTACAATGAATTGTGCAGTTTTATTTATGACTGATGTTTACCCTTAGTTTTATTGATGATAAAAATAGTTAAACCATGGTAACCACAAATTAACCTTCGGTTTGGCTACACAAACCATATTTTAACCATGGTATTTGTAGAAAAAATGTGGTTATACAAATGTATTCAATGCGCCAGAAAAAAAATTGGTTACTACACTTCACAAGTATTTTCATATTTTTCACAAGGGGATGGGACGCAAACTCGTGGAACACAAAAGAAGACATTTGGAAGAATATTTAAACTGTTTTGATTAGAGCCCGACCGATATTGGTTTTTGGGGGCCGATACTGATATTAGGGAGTTAAAAAAGGCAGATATCGATTTATCGGCCGATATTTTTGTGCATATTATAGTACAGTACCAGTCAAAATTTCAGACACTTTCCCATTCCCATTTTGCAATGATCACTTAAATGTGACATGAGATATGTAATTGAGGCAGGGCATTTAACAATTTAACAATAAACTTTATTATCCAAAATTAGTCTGACATCAGTGCACTGAACAGTAAAGTTGAAGTTTAACTTTTTTTAAATTCAGTTCCATTCAACTTTATTCCGTTGAAGTTTATTTCACTTCAGAACATTCATTCACGGATTTGCACTACTGTCTTCACACAAAGACGAAACTTACTAGAGAAGTGTGAAGTTTGACATAATATACCTCTGTAAATAAATACAATTTAAATTTACGTCTTGCGCACTTTAATACCCTTTGAATGTAATGCGTACATTCCCTTGCCAGACTGTGAATTTAACCGCCTGTAACTCCTGGATCCCAGGGGCTAGCGATGTGGGGGTGTTCTCATTCGAAATGGGGCTTCGAGACACTCGATTTGGCATTCGAGAGGGTTCCTCGAGCTGAAGGGATCCCCCAAATTTGGCATGGATTCCCCATGTCATTGCGGAGATATCGCTGTTTAGAGTTTTGATTGGTTTCCATACACTTAAGCTTTAAAGCGTTTCATCCAGGTCACCAGTACCAAACAATGGAGCACGCTCTGCTGGACAAACTATGTAAATACATCATTTACAAGCATTTTATCTGCGTTTTAATCTGCCAAAAAATTGTCAAATCGTCAGCATATTCACCGATACCGATATATCTGCGACAGGCTCTTATCGGCTGATAAAATCGGCGAAACGATATATCGGTCGGGCTCTAGTTTTGATTTACAACAATGGAAGTCAATATGGGAGTCCAAAACAACAGCACTGGACCCCATTGCTTTTCACAGTATTGACAAAAACACTGAGAAAGTGATTTTTAAAATAAAAAAGCATACCAGTTTTTTAAATGTTAACCAAACTGTAATTTTTTGGTGAACTATCCCACCTGTCGGGCGATTCACTGACATTGCTCTCCATCACATTTTTGCTTCCATTTCCTCCTGAAGGATAACCAAAGTTGGCGAACGACTGTGACATGGCCGCTGCTTTCCCGTCACCTTCCGTGCTTTTCTTTTCTCTTCCCACCAAGCCATGGGACAGACCGTCCAGGGCGGGATTGAGAGAGCGGGACATGTAAGTATCCGCCGATTGAGGACGCCGTAGAGGCGACGCTGGGCAGGGCGAGAGTTTGGTGAGCAGTGGAGTGAGAAGATCTGCGTGACCCGTCCGGACCGGTTTGACGAGCCGGTCTACGTGGATGCTGAGGGTCTTCTGCTCAAACGCGCAAGCAAAGACCGACGGCGAGAGGTTTTGCAGCCAAGACAACAAACTCAAGTCCAGTTCCTCACAACCGTTCCCACACAGGACATCGACGGCGAGGAGAACCTCCTCCTCATTGATTTCCTCTCCAGTGGCTTTGCTCTGGCAGAACTCAACGCAGCATTCATACAGGATTCCCTTGATGAGGAGCTGGAACAGACGGTCGCCGGTGGCTTTGAATCCGGCTTCGCTCAGTTTGCGGTCGGCGGGGATGAAATCGGCCACCATGGAGCAGGCCTCCTCGAAGCAGTGCACGCGGGCCGTGCTGGGGTTCCAGTCCTTGAATTCGGCATGGTGGGTGAGGCGCGGAAGCGTTAGGAGCAGGCAGAGTTTGCTGTAGTCTTCTTTGGTTGGGCAGAACTCTTCCAGGGAGTGAAGGGACTTTACCGCGTCTTGCATAGTCAGCTCCAGCTGCAGGTGTGGAAGAGAGCAGTCGTTATGAATAAAACCCTTCTGACACATTCTGAGTTAGGATTCATTAGGTTTTAATGTGAGATTGCCCAAAATATCCATCCATCCATCTATCAGTATTAAATGATATTTTAATAGATTTTAATTTTTATAGATTCATTTTCAAGATTTATTCTAAGAACTAAAGGCCATTTAATGGTGTAAATAATATTATACATTAAACTTCCATTTTGCTTAAGAATTATGTAATTTATTTATGTATCATTTACTTATTTATCATGGTACACATAACAAACATAACCATAACTTACAATCACACTTTTTCCATTTTGCATAAATAACAAGCAATTATCATTTTAACAAAAACAATTCATTTATCTGCTTGTTTGTATACCATTTTTATTCATCCAAACTATTTATTATTAAAATGTATTATTCATTTTAAGTATTAAAGGATATTACATTAAAGAAAATCTTCCATTTTGCACAAAAGATAAACATTATTTATGTATTTATTTATTTATTATTCAAGGATATGGTACAAGTAAAAAAAATATAATAATAATAACCTTTTTCTGATCATTTTGCATAAAACACTGGCATAATTTATAAATTATGTACTTATTTGTAAACTATCTATGGCTATTTTAAAATAATAATAATAAAAACTTCCATCTTGCACAAAGGATAAACATTATTGATTTATTTATTAGTATTAAAGAATATTGTACAAGTAATAATAATTATTATTATTATCTATCTACTATCTATCAGTATACATTTTTCATTTATTTTCAAATTATTGCTATTATTATCATCACAACTATTAAACAAACAAAAAAAATATCTTTCATTGAAAAAGGAATGTTTAATATCAAATAATAATAATCATAATTAAACTTTTCATTTCCGACATTTATTTATTTAAAATTAATTTATATATCAGTTTCAATGATAATGATAATAACAGTAATAATATTTTTCAATTAATTAAATAATTAAAGACATTTTATTCTAGGTAACAACATTACTAATGTTACTACAAATATTAATATCATATAAAATTAAACTTATCCCAATTTTACATAAAAAAACAAGTGGGTCTTTTTTAGAATAACATGATGCCATTTTGCACACACACACAACACACACAAACACTCACATTCTCAGGGTCATCTGCCGCAGATATGGCGTTGTTTACACACAGAGCTTCCAGAAACTTCTGTTTTAGGATGATATATCGAAATCTAAAAGATTAAAAAAGCCCAAAAGACTGTGAAGCAAGCAACACGAGCCTGAATGCTGAACAGATTCATAACTGTTGTGACTGTGCTTACTTCTTTCTGTCAAATTTATCCAGGCACTCCAAAGGCTGGATGAACTGCAAAACTTCCTCCCATTGCCCGTCTAATATAAGTTGCCTTAGAAAAAAATGATTAATAATATAGAACAAGATTCTTTCGTAAGTTGCAGAAAGAAATGCAAGTGTACTCAATACTTCAGCACCTAAAATAGATGCAGGTTTTCCATTTTCACTCTTCATTAAGCAGCACTACCATTTATTAAGGATGACAGTTTTTCAAAATACACTACAGTAAATGGCTACTGAAATGGCCACTGCAAGTAAAACTTCATAGTTGTGTAGGTTACTACTGACCTCAGGAAGAGCATATCATCTGAATAAAGCCCATTAATGATGCCACTCTCTTTTTCCAGCGCCAGCATACTGATGTGGAGCTTTCTGGAGTTCAGAAAGTCCAGGATCAGCTTGATTATCTCTGCTTCTTTAATGTTTATAATCTCCTCTGCAGTCATGGTGTCAGATTCCTGAAGGGACAGAGGGACAAGGTTATCTGTATGTGTGTGTGTGTGTGTGTGTGTGTGTGTGTGTGTGTATGTGTGTGTGTGTGTGTGTGTGTGTGTGTGTGTGTGTGTGTGTGTGTGTGTGTGTGTGTGTGTGTGGTATTGCCTACACTGTGGGAACCAAATATTCCCACAAGGATAGTGCTCCATGGTAACTTAAAACGTCTAAATTAAAATCTAAAACCAATAAATAAATATAATTCTGTGGAAGCAAGGCTTAAGAGAAAGAAAATATTATTAACTAATAATATACAGTCAAAAATTATATATATATATATTTTTTTTTCCATTAATATTGAAATATAGATAGATAGAGGGGGGAAGAGATGCATATTAAATTACATAGAATACATTTTTTTATATTATGAATAAATAGATCAATGTATAAAATATGTCTAAATAAAATTCATAACAAACTAAAAACATACACAAATATTCTGTGAGATTTAAGAAAAACATCATAATTTCAGTGGATCAAAAAATAAATAATACATTCATAATTGTAATGAATATGTTTAAATAAATTAATTAGGATCAAGGGATAGAAAATATGATTAGCTCAAAATATTACACGGAAGAACTGTAACTAAATTTAAGAAATACATTTCTTTAAACATTGTAAATAATTCATTTGAAGTTTAAACTTTAGGGATTGATTAACTCAGTATATTAAGCAGAGGAAGTAATATATAAATAAATGCAATAAATACATTTAGCACTCTTTTAGGAGTTATGGCTTTTAGTAATTATCCTTAACTCTATTCTATGCATGAATAATAATCCTTAGGTAAGCAAACCATTCTGGTTTCTGAGCAAAATCATTTACTAAATCATTACTACTACTACTACTACTACTACTACTGCTGCTAATAATAATAAGAAGAAGAAGAAACATTAGCATCAAATATTGTGAAGCACCATTAATTCATGAGATCATGTCACTGATCTCAAGCCCATGCATTTCAAATGTACCATCATTTGAATAAATCACATGCCTCAGAGAAAATGAAACCTTTTAAAGACTTGATTTATTATGCATACAAACAGTTACATGCAAGTGCTGCGACAGCTTGTGCCATGCAGCCCTGTCAGCAAAGAGCATCATGCATTTCAGTGTTTGCACTAGTGCATTGGTTCTCAAACCTCACCATGAAGTACCCCAAGCACTGCACATGTATGTCTCCCTGTATCTGATACACCCACTTCAGGTCTTGCAGTCTCCACTAATGAGCTGATTAGCTGAATCGGGTGTGACAGATGAAGGAGTCATACAAAATGTGCAGGGCTGGGAGTATTCCAGGACAGGTTAGAGAACCACTGCACTAGTGCAATGGAGACAGCAGCATTGGCAATAAGGCTGCTGATCTGACCAATTTATCTTCTGACCCATTTCTCTGCATGCGACCTCAAATCTGTCTTTTCGCTGACGTGCACATGTATAAACAGCATGCATGTCCTGTCTGGCCCCAAATGCAACGCAGTGGAGCTTCAACTCTCTGCGTGCTTGGAAGACAAGGTAAAAAAAATCCAGAACCTTACCTAAAATCAAGCCTTGGCCAACGCCGAGTTGTTTATTCAGTCTTCTCCTGCGCGGATTAGCGCGAGCTCAGCGTTCAACCGCCCGAGCGTGAGGTGCGTTTATCCCGACAATAACTCGGATGTCCCCACCCACCTTCCGTATGTCTCGCTCTCCGTCAGCGGCAGCAGCAGCGCCGGTTACCGGCGGAGAGAAGGGCTGCTCGGGACACACCCACCCAGCGCGCCACTGCATTGCTGCTCACCTTTCACTGCTGAGGTTCTCTTAAAACATATATATTAGATTGGGGTGTCTTAATTATAATATTATGTGGGTTCAAATAATTTTGGTCAGAATAAAATGCACAAAACACAAAAAAAAATTGACAATTTTTTTTTTCATTTAAAAATATTTAACAATCCTAAAAATGATTAAACGTGGGAAACGATAATAAATCGCAGAGTGCATTTAATTTAATTTAATTGTGAAAACCCTGCAAAAAAAACCCTGAAAACCCTGCAGTTGTGCTGTGTGTCCACTTGATGGCACAATAAAATCACAAAACTGATCAGGTTTTTGATTTCACCGGGAACTCATCGATGAGCTTATCGGTGAATGGTTGAGCTGAAAGAGAAGCTCTGGGATTATTTTAAATACTCACTTCCGTCTTCAAGATGTTTGTTAAAAAGTCTTTATAAAATCAGTTTTAAATCATAAACATCTTAACAACATTTTCTAAGTGTCTATGTAACATCTGACAGGAAACGTCTTCGGGGTGTAGGCTATAGGCCGACTGCAGAATGAACAAACACACACACACTTACAAAAAAAAATAGGGCTTCCAAATATAAATAGATGTCTCCGCAAAATACTACAACGTTGAGTTGTTGTTGTGAGAAGTACACATGTTAGCTAGCCTATATAAACTATTTTCCAACATAAAATTAACTTAGAAACAAATAGCTAAACTAAATCCATCAGAGGTCTTGACTTTTTGGACTCAGCTCAACCATTCAAAACTGCTATCTAGATTAAAAATGATTAAAACTGTTTCTTTACTTTTATGGGAAATATACATTTAGCGATAAAGTACAAACCAACATTGGGTCTCACACTCGCCAGTCAAGCTTATGATTTAAACTAAATGCAACCCTTGAACCTTTTTTCTTTTCTTCTTTACATTTTATTTATTAACTAATTTGATTTGTATATGATTTTAAAAGCTAAATGCTATTAGTGAAGTTCCACAAATCCGGGGTATGTTAACATTCTCAAATTTGGATAAAGACAAGAAAATAAACAGAAATCAAAAACAGCTCATGGAATATTTGACTTCATGAGGTTGACCAGATGTTAACATGGGGTCACCTATTTCTGAAGGCAAAACATCTCCTTCAATGAGCATTTGTGATTTTTTAAAAATAGTTTTAAGGCCTTGACATACATTATATGTCAAATATCTCACAAAGTATTGACACAAAGTATTCAGCAGTTGATTTTATCTTTGTGAGTCTTCATGCTGTTCATTTTTAGTTCAATCTAGGTCACAAAGGAAATGCGTGAACTGATATATTTTTGGGCACCCAAGTGTCCATCAGTTTCGATCAGTAAGCATGACCCTGTTTGGCAAAGGCCTTCATTGTTTTTTCACACATTAAAAGCAGCAGGGCTGTTCTCTGCAGGACTGTGTCCCACTTTCTGCTAGTGGTCCGGGTAATGTGTCTTTGAAAATGTTACTACACCTGCATTTTATATATCTGCTTATGACCATCAACCTAACAATCTTTTACACCAGATGCATAAACTGTTTAGACTAGTCTTATACATTTATTCATCTAATTTTTTCTTTAAGACTGGTCATAAACTTTTAAATTTGGTTATGAAAAGGTCTTATTTATATTGAAGAAGTAAGACTGATTTCCTCTTGGCAGCTGCTAGTTGGTCAAACTAGTTCTTAAGACACAAAACTATGCACTATGTACTCAACCAAGTAGTATGAATTATATAAGGTTATTTTGTCATTTATAATCTGAAAGCCGAAGTCTTTCCAACATTCCACATTTAGTTGTTTCGGTTATTTAAGTGCATCATCTGGGGGTTTAAAGTGCTGTTTAAAGTGTTATTTTTGGAACTCACACTATTTATACTACAAAACCTTGTATAAGAGTGCATATGCGCGATTTGGGACGGACCTACATTCTTAACATGGAGGCTAAGTTTATGCAACTGGCCCCAGAACATATTAAAATGATTTAAAAAATGTTTTGGAAATAATTTTCTCATACTTGCCAATGTGTTTACTTGATGAAAATACGATAATAATATGTATTTTCATATATTTTAAAATTTAAATCATTCTAGCGATGTCAAAGCTGAAGTTTTAGCGTCATTACGCCAGTACTCACATGATTCTTCAGAACTCATTATAATTTGCTGATTTATTTCATAATAATATTCCTTTTTATTATTAACGTCAAAATGTAAAAGTCTTTACACAGTAAATTCAATGAGTTCTCCTTAATTTCCTCTCTTCCTTAAAAAAAAGCAAAAAAAAAAAAAAAAAAAAAAACAACAACAACCAAAATCAATCATAAATTACAGCCAATCAGAAGAGCGTGTGGGCGGGGTCTATCGCTCTCTCAGCATGAACACTGCTCGACTTGCTCTTAAATCGAATTCGGTAAGTGCATACTTTTAAACGATTTTATCGTTAATCAAAATACATATTCAGCTGTCTTTCATGTAATTCACTTGTTTATTCACAGTTTGAAAGTTCTTGTTTCCTTTAAGGTATATTCAAGATCTGAGGTAAAGTTAAGCTACTGTCGTGTTTTGACGGCTATCAGAAAGTCGCATCTTGTGTTGAGTATTTCATTTTTGACAGGAATAAAATTAGGCTGTGCAGGATAGAAGTACAGTGCGTTCAATGGATTATACTGTTGTTCAACAACATTAATTTCTTTAAAGTTATGAGTTGTGAAATGACCATTATAATGTGCATAACGTTACCATTGTCTCTTTCACAGCCTCGTTTTAAAGTTATTATGCCGTCTGGACTGATTAAGGTCAGTACTGTGTTTTCCGGACTATAAGTCGCACTTTTTTTCATAGTTTGGCTCGTCCTGCGACTTATAGTCAGGTGCGACTTATTTATCAAAATTAATTTGACATGAACCGAGAGAAATGAACCAAGAGAAAACATTACCGTCTACAGCCGCGAGAGGGCGCTCTATGCTGCCAGAGATGCTGCTCAGTGCTCCTGTAGCCTACACTGAAGACATAGAGCGCCCTCTCGCGGCTGTAGACGGTAATGTTTTCTCTTGGTTCTTGGTTCTAAATAAATGCGACTTATAGTCCGGTGCGACTTATACATGTTTTTTTCCTCATCATGACGTATTTTTGGACTGATGCGACTTATACTCAGGTACGACTTATAGTCCGAAAAATACGGTAACCGACGCAAGTTCCAGTAGGCCTGTGTTAAAATGTGCGTTTAAAGAAAACTTCCAGTTCCTTTATTGAATACATAAGAATTAATGATTCATAACTACGAAACATCTCAGTTCCTTTTTTCTTATTCCCTCATTTGCTGCTTTCACAGCATGTGGTTTATCTAATCACGGTCGACTAATCTTCATCTTCACTAAACTTCTGAAATACCCGACCAATTTGTGCAGTCGCAGTAATGATAATGTATTATTAATTGTGAGTGGGAAAAAAAAGTGTGACAGAGTTTTCTTTTTGGTTTTTGATTTCACCGGGAACTCATCGATGAGCTTATCTGTGAATGGTTGAGCTGAAAGAGAAGCTCTGGGATTACTTTAAATACTCACTTCTGTCTTCAAGATGTTTGTTAAAAAGTCTTTATAAAATCAGTTTTAAATCATAAACATCTTAACAACATTTTCTAAGTGTCTATGTAACATCTGACAGGAAACGTCTTCGGGGTGTAGGCTATAGGCCGACTGCAGAATGAACAAACACACACACACTTACAAAAAAAATAGGGCTTCCAAATATAAATAGATGTCTCCGTAAACTACTACAACGTTGAGTTGTTGTTGTGAGAAGTACACATGTTAGCTAGCCTATATAAACTATTTTCCAACATAAAATTAACCTAGCAACAAATGTAGCTAAACTAAATCCATCAGAGGTCTTGACTTTTTGGACTCAGCTCAACCATTCAAAACTGCTATCCAGATTAAAAATGATTAAAACTGTTTCTTTACTTTTATGGGAAATATAAATTTAGTGATAAAGTACAAACCAACATTGGGT
Organism: Carassius carassius; assembly: GCF_963082965.1. Taxonomy (NCBI): domain Eukaryota; kingdom Metazoa; phylum Chordata; class Actinopteri; order Cypriniformes; family Cyprinidae; genus Carassius; species Carassius carassius. Next base: position 23,976,463 of record NC_081770.1, on the reverse strand, counting down.
CTCACACTCGCCAGTCAAGCTTATGATTTAAACTAAATGCAACCCTTGAACCTTTTTTCTTTTCTTCTTTACATTTTATTTATTAACTAATTTGATTTGTATATGATGCTAAATGCTATTAGTGAAGTTCCACAAATCCGGGGTATGTTAACATTCTCAAATTTGGATAAAGACAAGAAAATAAACAGAAATCAAAAACAGCTCATGGAATATTTGACTTCATGAGGTTGACCAGATGTTAACATGGGGTCACCTATTTCTGAAGGCAAAACATCTCCTTCAATGAGCATTTGTGATTTTTTAAAAATAGTTTTAAGGCCTTGACATACATTATATGTCAAATATCTCACAAAGTATTGACACAAAGTATTCAGCAGTTGATTTTATCTTTGTGAGTCTTCATGCTGTTCATTTTTAGTTCAATCTAGGTCACAAAGGAAATGCGTGAACTGATATATTTTTGGGCACCCAAGTGTCCATCAGTTTCGATCAGTAAGCATGACCCTGTTTGGCAAAGGCCTTCATTGTTTTTTCACACATTAAAAGCAGCAGGGCTGTTCTCTGCAGGACTGTGTCCCACTTTCTGCTAGTGGTCCGGGTAATGTGTCTTTGAAAATGTTACTACACCTGCATTTTATATATCTGCTTATGACCATCAACCTAACAATCTTTTACACCAGATGCATAAACTGTTTAGACTAGTCTTATACATTTATTCATCTAATTTTTTCTTTAAGACTGGTCATAAACTTTTAAATTTGGTTATGAAAAGGTCTTATTTATATTGAAGAAGTAAGACTGATTTCCTCTTGGCAGCTGCTAGTTGGTCAAACTAGTTCTTAAGACACAAAACTATGCACTATGTACTCAACCAAGTAGTATGAATTATATAAGGTTATTTTGTCATTTATAATCTGAAAGCCGAAGTCTTTCCAACATTCCACATTTAGTTGTTTCGGTTATTTAAGTGCATCATCTGGGGGTTTAAAGTGCTGTTTAAAGTGTTATTTTTGGAACTCACACTATTTATACTACAAAACCTTGTATAAGAGTGCATATGCGCGATTTGGGACGGACCTACATTCTTAACATGGAGGCTAAGTTTATGCAACTGGCCCCAGAACATATTAAAATGATTTAAAAAATGTTTTGGAAATAATTTTCTCATACTTGCCAATGTGTTTACTTGATGAAAATACGATAATAATATGTATTTTCATATATTTTAAAATTTAAATCATTCTAGCGATGTCAAAGCTGAAGTTTTAACGTCATTACGCCAGTACTCACATGATTCTTCAGAACTCATTATAATTTGCTGATTTATTTCATAATAATATTCCTTTTTATTATTAACGTCAAAATGTAAAAGTCTTTACACAGTAAATTCAGTGAGTTCTCCTTAATTTCCTCTCTTCCTTAAAAAAAAGCAACAACAACAGCAACAAAAAAAAAACAACAACAACCAAAATCAATCATAAATTACAGCCAATCAGAAGAGCGTGTGGGCGGGGTCTATCGCTCTCTCAGCATGAACACTGCTCGATTTGCTCTTAAATCGAATTCGGTAAGTGCATACTTTTAAACGATTTTATCGTTAATCAAAATACATATTCAGCTGTCTTTCATGTAATTCACTTGTTTATTCACAGTTTGAAAGTTCTTGTTTCCTTTAAGGTATATTCAAGATCTGAGGTAAAGTTAAGCTACTGTCGTGTTTTGACGGCTATCAGAAAGTCGCATCTTGTGTTGAGTATTTCATTTTTGACAGGAATAAAATTAGGCTGTGCAGGATAGAAGTACAGTGCGTTCAATGGATTATACTGTTGTTCAACATTAATTTCTTTAAAGTTATGAGTTGTGAAATGACCATTATAAAGTGCATAACGTTACCATTGTGTCTTTCACATCCTCGTTTTAAAGTTATTATGCCGTCTGGACTGATTAAGGTCAGTAACCGACGCTAGTTACAGTAGGCCTGTGTTAAATGTGCGTTCAAAGAAAACTCCCAGTTCCTTTATTGAATACATAAGAATTAATGATTCATAACTACGAAACATCTCAGTTCCTTTTTTCTTATTCCCTCATTTGCTGCTTTCACAGCATGTGGTTTGTTATCTAATCACGGTCGACTAATCTTCATGTAAGTTCTGAAATACCAGACCAATCTGTGCAGTCGCGGTAATGATAATGTATTATTAATTGTGAGTGGAAAAAAAAGTGTGACAGAGTTTTCTTTTTGGTGGTTTTCACATTTATTTGTAACCACGAAATGTTTCGGTTTGACACAACTGAAAGTCATTAAGGGAAAAAAAATCAGGTTTTCTCATGTATCTCTTTCTGAAGAAAAAACTAAACAAACAGCCTTATATTTACAGCTTCCCATCTTATTGGGAAATGCAACATTACAAAATTAAATATGTGTGTACAGTAAGGTTTTTAATATAATTAATGTGTTTTCAGAGGATAGGTCATTCTTTCATATTTAATACTTAAGGCCTCCGGATTCTGTTGCTTGAAAGAGTGTCGTACTTCCTCAGTGGTTTAATGGTGTCCGTTTTTTTGGACGAAGGCACGTCGCAGATGTCCTTCTTAGCCTGGTTTCGCCCCCAGCAGCTCGACTCCACAGGTTTGGTGTTCTCATAAATGATTTCTAAAAACACATAAGATTACTGTAGAGTTACATCAGATGGTTATCAGTACAAAGCACAGGCCACACTGAGGGTCTGGAGGAAAACGTTTTGCTGTGCACGCTGCACCAAACTGCTCAAGTCTAACCACAGACAATGAGAGGCAGCTTAATCGTCATCAACTAAAGCGCACTCTCAGAGCGCTCAACCACATACCACCCACACTCATTCAGCACTCAGTTTGCAACCCAGAAATGTCTGACATTGTACAAAGACTCCTGAGGATGCATTGTTTTGTTTCTTAGTGGGGTCTCGCATGAGGTCTGTGTGACTTTTAAAGGATTGTTGTGGCATAATTTTGATTACAGTAAATTGCAGAGTAAATAGAGTAAAGTACAGAGTAAATTCAGCTTAAGTAAATTTCTACAATCTTTAAACATCATTATTATGGCGATTTTACATTGTAATGATTTATAATGCGTATGTCATGCATTTGAAATAATCATTAACAAAGTACTTTGCCACAAAATACACTGTTAAAATATTTGTCGAAGTTTATTGGAGAACATTTATCAGAAAATGACTATTTTAGTCTTCAAGAATTTAAATAAATGTTGCTTTTCTTTTTCTTTTTTTTTTCTTTTTTTTGCTGTTTCTTTGTAATTAGTTGTAAAATTGACTAGATATTTATGAATGTAAATAGTTTCTACACCAATTTTTGCACAAGCACAATGAACTGTAGGTTCTTAAAGTTAACTTTGGTCAAAGTTACGTTAACATTGTTTTTGTTAAACCAGTGGTTTTCAACCTGTGGGTCGCAGTGGTATTGCAGGTGGGCCGCCAATTACTATTAAAAGAAATAATAATATTGTTAATATATGTAAAAATGTCTAAGTCATAACATAATAACATCATTTCATATATATAATTAAGTAAAAAAAAAAATTATTCAACTGTAACTTTGATTCCACTATTCGAGCTCACTGATTGGTTTTGCTGAGCGGTGCCAGACCGAGTTATTTTCTGTTCATTGCCAGTTCATTCTAGGGCTGTGCGATTAATATAAATCGTCATAAAATCACGATTTGAGCGTGCACGATTTTTCGCGGCTCTGACCTCCCGCAGCATGCTATTCAATCCAATCAGAATGCAGCGCACCTAGCATGAGAACAGAACAGACTGGCCATATGCCTACTCCAGGTTCACACACTGTCTATGATGCGCCTTTTTCTGAGCCCATGTTAACGGATCAGAGTGTTCACACTGCACGCGGTAAAAGGCTAGAAATAAAAACGTGCGAAAATAATTAATATCTAGCACATGATCATAGAGAAAATTGTGAGCGCACAGGACGCAGTTTAAGTGAGAGGAGACATGTTTTAAGTGCGCACACTCTCTCCGCGCAGAGCAGTGTGTATCTGAGCAAGCACGACTGGTTTTGTGACAGAGCAAAGGAAATCTGCGGGCCAAAGGAAATCTGCGGGCAAACAGACAGATTCGCGCTCGTGCATTATTTTAATGTGCTTTCGCGTTACAATAACGCACTCTCGCTGCTGCTTCTGCACCGCTTACACATACTGTATACACACTGGAAACGGAGTACATGTGAACCTGTATAATGTATAATAAATCTATTTCAACACCTGAGGCACCCCTACAATTAATGTTATGTAAAAAGTCCCTGAACACGTGATTTATTTATTTATATTTTTTGTCTAGAAATTTTGTTACACTTTTAACTATAGTGACTATTTTGACTACTTTTTGATAAAGCTCTAATTGGTTTTCTTTTGAAAATATGTTTCAAATTCATCCTGAATGCATTTATGACTGTAAAGAATATGTGCATGTCAAAATTGCAATTAAAATCGAAATAGCAAAATTGATCAAAGAAATCGCGTTTTTTTTTTTCATATCGCGCAGCCCTAGTTCATTCAATAAATACTGTTAACAATCTAGCTTCTGAGTACTAAGTTATTAACCCAACAATAGCGGGATCAGTTGAATTTTTTTGCAGTGGGCCGCGCAAACATATGTGTGTGGTTGTGTGGGCCGCGAGTTGAAAAAGGTTGGGAACCACTGTGTTAAACAAATTAGTTTAGGATCAAACAATATTTGCCGATGCAGTTTTTTTAAAATGCAACATTAAGCCGTAGATGCACCTTCAGGTTTGCGAGTCAAGATCCATGTGACAACAATTAACACAAGAAGTACTGCGCATCCAACTGCCAACGCTAGCCATGTCCACCACTGAGAGTTGGGCGGTGTGGTGAAGGGTGTTTTGGGGATTGTTGTGTCTGTAACTTAAAGAAAGATACAAAAATTAAAAAATAGCACATTATGTCAACCTGTCAGATGGCCTCCCTGGTTCTGTTTTTTGCAAACTTGTTTGTCTGTAATCTCAATGGACATCATTTTATCCATAATTCTGTGAAATTTCTATTTTAAAATTGTTATTTTTTTAAATTTGTCATACCTGCCCAGGGACTACAGGTGGAAATTAGCAATTGTTGCTATAACCTGGCCCAAGACATATTCTCTTGTTTAACAAGTTTAATGTTTATTTGTGCATTGTCCCTGTTTCAAATAAAATAATTTCCAATTCCAATTCCAAAAGATGTGTGGCTCTTTCTATAGTTGCAGTTTTGCTGCTTTGCATATTTCTAAAGAATGCATTCAATTTGATTATGGAGATCATGGAATATTGAATCAAATATGATTGCAGTAATTTAATTTTGTTTTACTTATTTCAATTTTTGAAGGGAAAGCAAACTATTTTCCCTACATGTCTTTATAAGCCTGCTTGACAAGCTATCACTTGCTTTGTAGGTAAATACAGCCTTGATTTCAATTACAAAGCTCCAGAAATGTGTTGTAAGTGCAATGGGCTTTATTTAAACTTGGACATAAACAGAAAGGTTTAGGATTTAAAGAAATTGCTGTGATCAAAAACGAAAGAGGAATATTTAAGATTTAATTGTCCTGACTAATAAGTTTAACTAGTGGTCTCAGACTTCTGGACTCTACTATGTAGTGTCAGTAGAATGCCTGTAATTAATTTTACAGCAATAAGTACACTTATTTCCTAAAAACTTTTAGAAAAAGTTCACTGAAAACAAAACAATGCCCACGAAGTGGTTATAGCAAAAGTAAAAGTAGCAGTTATTATACAGCAAAATCCATTACTTTGTGACTACTTGAAAAACAAGTGACCAAATGGTGTTGAATTGAGTTTTTAAAAGTTTAACAAGTGACAAAAGCTAAATTTTACTCAAGCAAGTTGTGGGTGAATCTTGGGTAGTTAGATTTTGTGTCGGATTCTGCGTCTGTGGCTGTTTCGGATATTCCTTGGATCTGTTGGCATCTGTAGAGTAAAAAACAAGAGAGAAAGTTGTTAAACACTCTTAAAAATAAAGGTGCTTCAAAAGGTTATTCAAGCGATGCCATAGAAGAACCATTTTTGGTTCCACAAAGAAACATTCAGTCAAAGGTTCTTTAAAGAACAACCTCTTTCTTACCTTTTTATAATCTGAAGAACCTTCTTTCGCCACAAAGTACGTTTTGATGTTAAAGGTTCTTTATGAAACCATTAAGACAAAGTGGTTCTTCTATGGGATCGTGAAGCGTCTTTATTTTTAAAAGTGAAACTGTGAGTCTCTCGTTACATTCGTACATTTCAATAACTGACTACGAACATGGGTAATTAAAATATCTTGACAAACGCTAATAGCTTATGGCAAAGGAAACTACATTTTTTCTTGAAATTGCAAATCTGGTTATTGGTATACTGGTATATGTTGTTTTTATTTCCCACAAACATCTGAACTGAATAATGCCACGATGTAACGTAATAAATAGTTTGCGCAAATAATTTTTCCTGGTTTATATTTATAGAACCAACTCAACGAGTTTTATCAGCAGAACAATTTCAGTGAAAAGTTGTAAAAATGTACTTGAATTTCATAATGTCTAAATGTTTGGTTTGTTCTTGTCTGCTTTAATGACAGCAACCCTTGATCCATGAGCTCATTACATTTGTATGAGGAACATGATTATCATGATCTCCAGCATTATTGGAGAGTCATTGGAGAGATCCAAAGAGCATAGTGCTTAAAAGGAAGAAACATGATCAGTGTCACAAATGGACATATTTGATTCATGACCTAGAAATAATACAGAATATAAAATAAATCTTACTAATTTCACACCCTAACTTTTCTATATTTGATACAATACTCTACTTACCAACCAGAACCTGTGTTCCATTACTGCATTTGTCTTCAAGAACAGGAATATCTCTCGTAACCCTGCAGAAGTACCATCCGCTCTCATTGGTCTTGATGGAATTAATGGTGAATATTGACCAACTGGTATTTTTTACTGCATAAATGGGCCCTTTTTCAAGTAATCCTTCTGGTCCAGAGTTACAGTCTAAATTAGTCGGGCTGAAGTACCATTTCAGTTTATTTCCACTCGGCTGAAAAGTGCAGTTGATTGTGACTGAGTCTCCTTCACAGACTTTAATGTGCTTTGGTTCCAAATAGACGGTCAGTTCTTCTGGATCTTTACAACTGATCAGAGCTCCTGTTGTGGTCAAGAAATAAAAATTATTTAGACAGTAATTTATTGTCTGTCTTTATGTACAAACAATAGGTACATGATAAATGATATATTAAATTGTGTGTTTTTTTTTATTTTTATAATAGTTTATCTAACAGTTTTAATAAAAAAAAATGTCTTATGATATGTGACTAATTACTCGATAAACACTTCAAAAAGTCTAGTCTAGTGTCTGTCAACCAAATGAGTTCATTTGTACTTTTTTACAAATTGTTTGTCTATAACTACACAAGTTATTTCAAACACAAATTAATTAAGAAACAACTTTAGCATAAAACGTTATATGGTAAAGCAGGTAATTGTTCTATTAAATAGGTTCGGTTTATTTTTGAAAGTCAGTTTCTTAGACACATACTGTATAAAATTTTGACCGGTAAAAAAAAAGTTATTTATTGTACGGGAAAAAGAGTACATTTATTATTTAAAAAAAAAATTGTAGTGGGGCATGTTGACTCAATTGTTATATGTATGTATGTCATATGCAATTTAACTGATTTTATACAAATTTATAGTCAGATAAAACAAAATGAAGCAGGACACAGCGAAAATGTAAAACAATCCATTGTTTTGGCCACCAAATATTGTTATTAATAAACTACATTTACAATATAAAACACAAGTGACAAAATGTACAAATTATTGTAATCCAAGAGGTTTTTGAAGTAGACGCTTGAAACTGACATACAAAACCATTGCAAGTGAATCAGACACAAAATCTACTGAGATGAAGCCTTTGTGATACATAGCCATTGTCATATTTTGGTCATAAATTGTCAATAAATCTCCTTTACCAAAATATGTCCTGTGTCCAATTCAAACGTTGTTCTCAACAAATCAGGCTCCTAAAAAAGCATGAATTTCACTTACCTGTGAGTAAAAGAAGAACGATTCTACTGCACAGGCGATCCATTCCTACAGAATAGCTCTTGGATAATAAACTGCCCTCAAGAGTAAATGCAGTAATAGTCTAAAAACAAGAAGAAAAAGACTCATTAAATGGCAGATTCAAGTTCAATGAAAACATCACCTGGTGTCTTTAAACGAGGACGTGTGAATCTTCCTCTCTCGCTCGTGGTGATAGCTAAAGCTCTGGCAGAGATATCTAGACGGGTTCCTGTGTGGTCATGCATATATGAATAGAGCTATCTATTGATACCTTATGAAAGAGTTTATGAGTTGTCTTCCTGTAGAAGCTTAAGTCTCTTAGATATTTTTCAACCAAACAATGATTTTCACAAATGTAAATCTATAACAAACAAGAAACAATGCATTATATAACATTAAAAGATCTGCAGCTGGAAAAGTAATGGTTTTAAATGATGTAAACAGTACACTTACCGCTTAAAGTGGGTGAAAATGTGAGAGCTGCTTTGAAGTAATGCTCACAGGTTTACAGGCGTGAAAACAGGTCAGTAACACAAACATGAAATGAAAATCAGCACCACAAAGAACTCGTCTGACATCAGACGTATCAGGAAAACACCAGAGACACTCTCTGTTCACACGCAGAAACAGCACTGCTCAGAAATAAAACACTTTAGGACCACAAAGTCACAGTTGTATTTCACTGATATATTTCTTTACATTAGATAGTAAATTAGCACCTGCACAAGCTTTTCTCAAAATGAATTGAACTTTTCTGAACCATTTGTGCGATGACTTTTAATCAAGAATACTTCGAAACCTAACAAACAGGTTTTGTGGAAATATTTCATTTAGAATGTGTTTGTCCTAAACTTATATTTCAAATAACTGACACTTACTGATATTTCATCTTGATATATGATATCTAATATGTATGACTTGAATATTTTATATTTAATGCAAGACATTTGGAGGTTTTTAAGTGACTTTACATGTCCAAATCCTTTTTTTTGTTTTGACATCTCATACATGACTTGCTGGGAACTGTGACGTAGGTCGGATGTGGTTTCAATATTAAACCTAAAGGCATGCCTAAACCACTGTTTAAAAATCAAACTACACACCAAACTGAAACAGAAATCTTTATTGACAGATCAAACATTTTGCATGTGTTTGTATTGCATAATCTGTATATATATATATATATATATATATATATATATATATATATATATATATAGAGAGAGAGAGAGAGAGAGAGAGAGAGAGGGAGGATAAATATATCTCAGTATATGGGGCGCCTAAATTTACTTCACTATATTACAATGAAATCTAATCTAATCTTGACAAACTATATATCGTTGGAAAGGTCTAAGACTCCCAAATATATATTTTACCAATTTTTTTTGTTAAAAATGATGTAGGAAAAGTAATAGATTAATTTATGACGAGCACACCCTCAAAAATCTAAATTATAACTGGAGTTTTGACCTTTGTTTCAAAAAAAGACTTCTTCGTTGCCTTTTTCTCTATCACATTTTAGAAATCATCAGATGTTATATATCAACTGAAAACTTTAAATCTCCAAATTCATCCTTTAAAACCCGTTTTAAAATCAGACATTGCATTATCATGTAAATGGTACATCAATATCATGTTACAAAATGTTTTCATTCATGAATTATAAAAATTTAAGTTTGGATCGTGCACTACAAAGTCAATGTTGAAAAATGTGAGTGACAGTTAAGGGGTTAAAAAAGTAAATAAAAATACAATTTGCAATAATTGTGCATTACATACAAGCAGACTTAAATGTTAATGTAAATACCAGTGAGAAAAAATGGCCATCATCCTTGACCAAACAAGGCAAGTGTGAAAAGCCCATTTCTATATGCACCTTCATTTTACATCCACAAAATAATAATAATAAATAATACATTTTGAGGTGAAAAAAAGCTTATTAATTTAATGTCTTCAGAATTTGTATTTCTTGTAATTTCAAAATCAACAGAGCAAGAAAAACTGAGCCGTTAGTATCTGTTCCTGGACAAACAACCCAAAGAAATGTCCAGAGGCCAGACAGCAGCACTTCAGATTATTAAGCCTGACGCTAAACTTCTTGCTTCAAGCCCGGAAATACATGAGAACTCATGAAAGTAAACATATGTCTTTTTGTTTTGCATAATTTTAATAAAGTGACAAAGACCTGGAAAAAAGCCTGTACTTTTTATTGGTGTAGTCAAAAGAATTTTAACAAAGAAAAAAAGAAGATAATATGAAAGTGTTATCTGTAATAATATGACATACAGGTAAATGTTTTAGTAAGTTATGACGTTTTCATCACAAAATATCAAGGGGAAACATTTATTTATTTCATTGTGATGTGAAGCCATCTTGGAGGGTTACTGAAAAGCCCCATCAGACCTGGGGTGCATATGAATATGAATATATATGATTAGTAACTACTGTTCTCCTTGCCAGCTCCGTCTGTTTATTCAGCAGTATATAAATCTTCAGTTTGTGTTTTTTGTTGTTGTTGCTTTTCAGCATTGCACCAAGCAAAAATCTATTTTAATCATTATAGTAAATATCAAGCGCAGGTAAAAAAAAAAAAAAGAAAAAAAAAAAAAAAAAAAAAAAAAGGTTAAATTATAGGGTTAGTTCACCCAAAAATTCACCCTCATGTTGTTCCAAACCCATAAGACCTACAGTATAATCATCTTCAGGACACAAATGAAGATATTTTTGATGAAATCCGAGAGCTTTCTGACCCTGCATAGACAGCAATGCAACTGAAATGTTCCCAGACCCAGAAACATTGTAAGAACGTCGGTAAAACAGTCCATGTGACATCAGTGGTTCAACCTTAATGTTTACAAAGCAGCGAGAATACAATGCAACATTTCAGTTACATTGCATATGCAGCGTCAGAAATTTCATCAAAAATATTTTCAATTGTGTTCTGAATGAAGGTCATAGGGATTTGGAATGACATGAGGGTGAGTAAATAATGACAGATTTTAATTTTTGGGCAAACTATACCTTTTAAGAAAAAAAAAAAAACATCAGGTGGGGACGGCTACAGTTTAGGGTGCCTCCTCTGTATGCAGGCAGTGATCCTAAATATGTTGCCTACCAGAACCTGTGTTCCATTACTGCATTTGTCTTCAAGAACAGGAATATCTCTCGTAACCCTGCAGAAGTACCATCCGCTCTCATTGGTCTTGATGGAATTAATGGTGAATATTGACCAACTGGTATTTTTTACTGCATAAATGGGCCCTTTTTCAAGTAATCCTTCTGGTCCAGAGTTACAGTCTAAATCAGTCGGGCTGAAGTACCATTTCAGTTTATTTCCACCCGGCTGAAAAGTGCAGTTGATTGTGACTGAGTCTCCTTCCCAGACTTTAATGTGCTTTGGTTCCAAATAGACGTTTAGTTATGTATATTCACTACTGACCAGAGCTCCTTCTGTGGTCAAGAAATAAAAATAACAGTAATTTATTGTCTGTTGCTAAAACAACAATGTTTGGAATGTTGATGATATTGAGCTTGTTGTGAACATGATTGTTTCATTTAGTGCAGTTTATTTTGTATATCAGTTTAAATTTTGCATACAATGTACAATTTTACAATGTGCACAAAGAGTGTTATCGATAGTTAAACAATTTATAAAACGACATGTGTCTGTCAATATGCTTAAAATATACAGAGAAAATTCCAAAGATATTTCACTTTCTACATGATTATATCAAAAATGTTTAGGCTTTTCATATATATCTCACTTACCTATAACTAAAAGAAGAAAGATTGTACTGCACAGTCGATCCATGTTCAAGTTGGAAACAGTTTCAGAATATTATTTGAAATCACCCTGAGATTAAATAAAACAACAGTAAAACGAGGGAGAGACGACAGTGAAGTAACTGCAAATGATTCATTCAACTTGCACCGATCAAAAACAGCACCTGGAGTCTTTAAATGAGGACACCTGAAGCTTTCTCATTCACTCGTGATGGTTAAAGCTGGTGATGTCTGGCTACAGTAAATGGGTTCCTGTGTGGTTATGCATATATGTAAGTGTTATATAAATAGCTTCTGGTGGCAACTTCCTGTAAAAGAGTTTACTAGAAATTGTTCAAACTACGTTGTCAGCCTTTTGCTCACAGCCATATGTAACATGAATTTGCTAAGTATATGGTTTTATCTACTTCCAGTTATTCTAGCTGGACAAAAACAGTCTTTATGCTGATTGATAGTACAAACTGGTATTTGTTATTATTTTAATGCATTGTCATAATTATGAACACATTGGTTTGTAGAGCAAATAGTTGAATTGTTTAACACACTTTGCTATTCTTCCAGTTATTTTCCTATAGCGGCTAATGCATTGAAACAGATTTGGAGAAATTTAGGTAACCATTACATCACTTGCTCACCAGTGGATCCTTTGTAGTGAATGGGTGCCGTCAGAATGAGAGTCAAAACAGCTGTTAAAAACATCACAGTAATCCAGAAGTAATCACCATAACTCCAGTTCATCAATTATTTTGGCCAGAAGTGACAATTAATGTACTGGAGTACGTGTGAATTAGTTATATTTTTCATCAGCTCTTTTGCACTCTCATTCTCACGGCACCCATTCACCGCAGAGGACCCATTGGTGAGCAAGTGATGAAATGATAAATGACTCCAAATCTGCTCTGATGAAGAAACAAACTCATCTACATGTAGAATAGCCTGAGGGTGAGGGAACTTTCGGCATATTTTTCAATTTTTTTAAAGTATCTGAAAAAGCCTGATGAAACTTAAGGGCAAGCCAAAGTCACTAAATTGAACCTGCTGGCATATTTTTCCCCTACGTGTCAAATATTTTGCTTGTGTTTGTACTGCATAATGTATATACAAAACAATGCAAGTAAAGGAAACATAAGTATAATTGAGTCTTTAATTTAAAATACATATTGCAAACATCATTGTGCATTGCATACAGTAAAAGCAGAGTTAAATACTCGTGTAATTAAATATCAGTGAGAAAAAGTGGCCATCATCCTTGTTTAAATTCGACAAGAGCTGAGGCAAATATGCAAAGCACATTTCAACTACCCACAGAGAGAGATGTTACACGAGTCAATGAATTTGAAAGGAAAGGACAAATGCCAGATTTAAGTTCAAATTCCTTGAAACAGGAACAAATAGCATCTTTTATTAAAAAGGTTCCTAACATCAAATGCTGACGCTTGCTATTATAGCCATCTGCGTTCAAACTAGAGCATAGCTTGAGTCAGTTCATTTGTAAACAGTATAAATTAACTCATCTGAAAGCACAGTGGTGTCACAATGTGAAGGAAGCTAGTTCACCATTAAAACAACTGACAGCTACGGTATCTTAATTTCACAGAAGAATATACAGTAAGTATATAACTGTGCAAATCCTCATTTTTCATAGTCTGTTTCATTAGGTAACTTGGATTATGTCTAGTTAAGTTAACTTGAATATAAAATACATCTAAAAAAAAGCTATGTATATATGTTGTCGTACAGTGTCAATTCACTCTTTGGTGATACTAAAGGCATTCGATTCAATAAAGCCAAAGTCAAACCATACTTTCCTTGATAGAAATTGAAATGATGTTCCCGGTTTCTTTTAAAGTCAACATTAAAAGATATTGAGAAGCCATTTTACTTCCGTAATTTGATGTAAACAGGATATTTCAACAGAAAAGTGATCATGAAAACTCCATAGAATAATTTTGAGTCGATTTTGATTTCATGTTGACTTTAAAAGTTTGAAACCAAATAATTGTGAACTGGGATTTAATATGCACACATAGACCTTTTAATAACAACAACAATAATAAAATTCGCACAAACAGACACAAAATATGACACAGTAAAAAAATAAAATCATTCTGATCATTTAATAAATAAGTAATGACGTGAACCCTGTGCTTTGTCTCACATTGGTTGATGGACTATAACTCGTCTTTTGGGTTTATATGCAGGCCGAGGTCCCACGTGTGCTGACTATCAAGGGCTTGAATCACCTCATCAGCTTGAAGCCTCTCCTGCAATTAGATTTAAAGCAATTTATATTTCTTCATATTTTATCACATCACCAGAAGTGTGAAGTATTTGAGTAAATGCAATTAATTACTGTATTGAGTATTTTCTTGGATACTCTGCAGTTTTACTGAGTATCAAAGATATTAGCAACTTTTACTTTTTGAATGAGTATCTGTACTCTTTACTCCACGACATTTGTAACGAGTGTTTGCAATTATACATTACATTTTGCATGGCACCTAGTAGGGCTGTCAAAATGCCTGAAAAGCTAACATGAATTTTGTACTTGCATACTATCAATATTCAAATTATATTAAAATTGAAAAGACATAATTTCGGTTTGGGGGGGGGGGGGGGGGGGGTCATCTTCTTTCCTGAGGCCACAACAGGGTGCATTGTGCAAAATATTAGTAAAACACATTTCTTAAAGCAATAATATACAGTAACATGACAATCTTAAAAAAAAGGGTACATTAAGTATAGCATAAGTATACATTGATTGATGTAACATACTGTAAACATTGTGTCAACTAATTTCGCAAGTATGGTGAACAGCGTTAAATATACGGATGCTGAAGTGCTTGCACTTGAACCAAATGTAGCACTGCCCGATATCGTTGGAGATTCTTAATCCTCCTTTCCGTTCTTTCAAACGCTTAACGTATACGTCAACATTCTATTATTCTATGTCCGTTATTGTGAAATCCGTGACACACAACAAAAACACAGCTCCAATCACAGTGTCCTCCATTCCTTCTGTTGTTAATGTTATCCTTCGTTGTTAATGTTATTCTTCGTTGTTAATGTTATTCTTCTTTGTTAATGTTGTTGAATGCATCGCACAAATGACATCGCTATCGACCAGCTTACTTTACATGCTAGTACACACTGTCGGTGTGAATGAAACCCTTTAAATGGTACTGAGAAATAGTCCGCCGAAAAATCGTCCCAGTACTTTAGTACTGTACATTTAGTTCTGGAACTAAAGCCGTGCAAAAGGCCCTAAAGTGCACTTTGTTCATTTAAAAACATGAGATGTAGTTGGATTGGGACAAACCACCACATGTTTTTTCAAAGTTGAACTCAATCCTGTGCAAGACACAAGTGCAATACTGATAGATGTCCCTATAGAAAATGCAATAAATACGTGTCCTGTGTGAATAGCTTGTTTTCCGTTTTGATGTAAACAACATCTTCTCCACATTGATGTTCTCTTTTTCCTCAGTATTTTGAATGAACGACATAGCAGCACCGCATCCAACTGGTTCAACTGGATAGGCAAAAAAAAAACCATTAAAATGCTATGACACTTACATCGTCATTGCATCTTGTGAGCCACTGATAAGTCTGTCTGACGCACACCTTAAATTCGAATCCAACGTTTTTGCATCCAAATGTGAATTTCTTTCTTTTGACAGCCCTAGCATCTAACTTTTTCTTCAGCAGTTTATTTCTGCTAAAAAATAAGTGATATCGCCAACTACAGAGCACTGAAAGCACTATATTCTATATTCTAATATAAAATATGACATATTTAAACTGAACAAAAGAAGAAACTTAAACACTGGCCAATATAATGTTGGAGGTTGGATATTTTTCACCTATTTTTGCACCTATATGCACCTATATACCTACTTCAGTGTTTGCACATTCCATCGGTGAAACCAGAATGCAAAGGTTCCATTGTGAAGGTTCCATTAGCATAGCAATAGCACAGCTGTGCATTATATATTCAACCCACACAACATAATGGTAGACATGTCATATTCAAAAGAGGACAAATAGTTAGTGTGTGTCTTGTTGGCGCATCTGTAACCAGGACAGCATGTTTCTGTGGTGTATCGAGAGCCACAGTTTCCATTGTAATGTTGGCATACTACCACAAAGGATAAACCACATCTTACAGGAGTAACTGTTGATGTAAGAGGAAGCAGTCTGAAAGGGATGTGACCTAGATTGTATCCAAAAAACAAAACCACAGCTCCCCAACTCACTGCAGAATTTGATGTGTACCTCAATTCGTCAGGAGCTCCACAGAGTCAACGTTCATAGTCAGGCTGCTGTAGCCAAACATGTGGTCACCTGTGCCAATGGCAGAAGTCAGTTTCAGTGATCCCAGTGCAAATCTTGGGCTAATGGATAATGTAAAACCTACTGTTCTCTGATGAGCCCACTTTCACTGTCTTTCTCACATCCATGGGAGTTACGATGTGGTGAAGCCCCACAGAGGCTCACCACCTGGACTGCTGCAAGGTTGGTTTGGGCTGCAATATTGGCCCACTACTGGTGCTAGACCGGCAACACTACCAAACCATCCTGGGGTGTACTAGGGGTGTAAGGTTACACAAACATCACGGCTCAGTACGTACCTCAGTTTTGATGTCATGGTTCGGTATGGTTTTAGATTATTTTACAGATGTCCTTACTACACTTCTGGACCCTGATTGTGGTAATTCCATTGCTGTCAATGGGAGGATCACAGAGCTTTCAGAAATTCTTAATTTTTTTGTTCTGAAGATGAACAGAGGCCTTACGTAAGGGATAATGTACATCCAGCTGGTCATTCTCTCAGAATAAACCCTGACAGGGTGATCAGGTCTTGTATCAGCCTGAAGGTATCAGAAGTATTAGATATCAGAAGTTCAAACTGTATTTTACAAGCCATTTTTCTTCAGTTTATATAAATGTTTTTTTTTTTAACTTAGAAGGGGGTTTTGTGCTCTTATAAATGTTTTGTATAATGCCCTGTTTATTTCACAAAAAAAAAAAAAACATTGATATGATATGACCCTTATAACAGTGTACAAGTCAAACCAGGTACAGCACGGGCATTCATTTAAAGTGGTCAAGGTTCACAGAGATGTGTGTAGAAATACTCCAGGTCAAAGGCCTTAGAAATGTGCGCTAAGTAAATATAAGCAAGATGGGCATTATTTTAGTGTACTGTGAGAACAGGAAGTGGTTTGGCGGCTTGACACTTCTCTGGTGGGTATAACACTTCTGAACAGGAGGCCATATGCGGCTCAGGACTTGTGCTTAGTGAACATTGGAAAATTCCACTTCCTCTAAAATTACATTTTCCAACTAGACAGAATTTTTGTGACATAAATACATATATGGCGCCGTGTTAATGTCACTGACGTTACTAAAACCTAAACTAAGAATGAATGTGCTCTTTATGACAGACAAGCACGATTTCTCACCAGTTCCCTGTAGAGGGGGTCTAAAGTGAACCAGAGCGCCACAGCACAGCGCTGCCCCCTAGTGACCGCTCGCACACCGTGTGGATTCTCACCGCCGGACGAGAACCCCACCATCCGCCCGCACCTGGGCTTCACTGAGGCCTGCGATAGGAAAACAGAGCGCTTAAATACCAAACTCCACCCGAGATGACAGAAGAGCAAAATGCACAGTAATGTGTCCTTACGGTGACAGTCTTGGCATCCATTTCTGTAAAGATGAATTCTCCGCCATCAAAATCCCCGTTCAGATACAGCAGGGCACTGAATGACCGTAAAAAAGAGAGACGGAATAAAGTTAATACGAACTGCTTTGTTTAAAACTTTATTAGTGATTAACAATGATACCTTACCAGGCTCACATTTAGTTAAAAGTACAGCTGTTTTGAGTACTGAAGAGGGTTCTTTTAAAGCGGTTCAAACACTTTATTTCTTACCTGTAGTCTCGGTAAGTGTAAGCGGGCGGCTCTTTCCAGCACTCATTCGCTTCTGGGTCCAGAAGACAGTTGTCAGCGTGTATTGGGTGACTGAGGTCGTTTCTGTGGTCCTGCTGACCTGATCAAATATATAAATAAAACATTATTAAAAAAAAGAAGACCAAAAAAAGAAACGTATATCATGCAATATTATAAATATAATATATAATATATTAACTTAATATTTATGAATCATAAATAATATTTACATACAAGATTATATTTATATATAGGTTTAACAATATATTTTATGTAGAAAAATGTGACAAATATTTAACAAATTTGAAGTGGATCAGAAAAGTTCATCAAAGACAAGCATGCGTATTGTTTTGGTTTTAGGACAACTTTGATGAAAGGTTTTGATCCACAATGTTGACTGCTAGAGCAAGTGTATAGCTATATATATATATATATAGCTCATGGCGCAGCATTATGTGTAGTATACGCTGATTTAAGTAATCCAAATGTGGTTTAATCTGAGGTAGAAACTGAGAGCTGAGGTGACGTACCAGATATGGCGGTCCTACACACTAAATGTGTGTATGAGAAATGCAGAGTAGAGTTTAGCATGAAGTATGACTCAATGATCCGCCTGGCCTTCTCACTGACATCATAAAAGAGGCGGGCACTTTTTAAAGGAACTCGTCCCTCGTAGCCATACTGCAAAGATGATTAATGAATACTTATTATCTTTCTTTAAGATTTATTTTTGACGTTTTTGATTTCATTGTGATAGGTCAGTCTAGAGGAGACAGGAAGTGAAGTGGGACAGGAAAAGGTCCTCAAGCCGGGAATCAAACTTGGGACGCCTGCAGCGCAACAACGTTTTATTTACAAAGCTATCAGCATTGACAAATAATTAATCATTGACATTATAATATTCATTACTGTTTAAATATTCACGACTTTGTCCATCCAAAACGTACATGACTCTTAAAAAAGTAAATGAAAATTTGAATTTTAGGTATATAAAACTTAAATTCGTACTAAATAGGTATTTAAATTCCAAATTAACAATACTGATAAGAACTATTAAATAAAGCTGGACCATTTTACCCGATGCTTGTGTGTGCACAAGACATTTTTCAAGCTGTTAGCTTAGCAAGATGCTAACACTTTATTTTAACATTGGATTGATATGTCATTCTATTTGTATTTTGTGTCAGTCAGTGTTAAAACTTAGGTCTTACCTTCAGCGTTTTCAATACTGTCGCCCCTTCGAATTTCTCATTTGGTGTGTGAGGAGACATTTTCCCCTTGTAGCCATCACCAGCTGCAGTGACGATCTAAGGAAATATTCATAAAACACCCCGAACAGTCAAAGTACTTAACTGTAAAGTTATATAATATCTGGCAGGAAGTGAAATACAATTCTATATAACATGAACTGATTTGTTGTAAACTCTGAGAATGACGTAACAGAAGTTAGACTCTCACGTGTGCCAGCTGTTTGAGCTCAGAGCACTCGTCCTCACTGATGACTTCATCAAAAAGCACCCTCTGACTTCCGTTCAAGGTGACAGAGTTTTGTACAAGTCGTACATTCTCATACAGCAGTGGACCTCCTATACACACATACACACACGTACACAACCGCAAAATTACATTTAATAATCAATACAAATGGTAAAACATTTTAACATGAATGGAAATATAACTAATGTTCGGAACCAGTCATTTTTTTCAGTATTCAGTATAACTAGGATCGCAAAAAGGTGGAAAATTTTCATTTAATGTAGAAAATATTCTAGAGATTTTGGAAACTTTACAGGATTTTTTGGAATGTTCCAGGGATTTTTGGAAAGATTTCGGAAATTTAACGGGAAATTTTCCACCCCTTTGCATCCTTAAGTCTAACAGTTCTGCCATTTTTTGTAGCATCTCTATGATGTGGCATGATATAGAAAAGAGCTTCAAAAAGCAAATACTGACATGATTTTCATATCTGGGTGGATTACAAATGTAACTGTTCACCTATTTTGGTCCCTCTTGCATTTTGTTCAAGTTTTGTATATTGTCTATTACAATATTTAGAAGTCAGAAACAGTATATCACCTTCTCGCAGCTCATGTAACACAGACATTGTGATATTTCTCTTTGCTGATATTGGCACATAGTCCATCCAGCCATCAGTACCAGAAGGAATCCTAAAGAGACACATTCAACACATAAGCTCCTAACATTATTATTATTATTAAGCTTTATTATATTAATGAAAATGCCTACCTGTTAGCATCTTCTCTATTACCTGAACTGCTCCAGTAGTGCTGAGGAGAAACAACAATTAGAAGCGTACATTAAAAACTACAGTTACTGTATGAAGAGATAAGCCTTTATGATATTTGGGCTTGTTTGATGATCCCACCACAAGTGGGCGATGTAGGCTGGTTGTGTAATCTCAAATCTTACAGGAGCACCTGTTCCCTGTCACAGCTGTTACAAGACTAAACCATTTCTAAATTCATGTTATGACTCATTCCCAATGTCTACATGGTACATTTGAACTATTTTATGATATTTGATTCCTCGTACATTTGCAAAGCAAACCCTAAATTAATATAAACATAGAAATATCATCTAAAGCAATTGCAAGAAGTTTAAAAAGAAAACAAACCACTTTTAAACATATAGAATGTAAAAGATCGTACATTTAAAGGTAGATTATTACAATCTGCAGGAGCCTTATAACTAAATGTTTTTTGTTGTTGTTGTTGTTTTTTTTTAAACTAAAGGAGTAAGAAAAAAAAATGTGCTGAATGTTTTAATTTATGTGAAAAAGAATATAATATGATACAAATACTTAGGATAATTAAATGCATTATTGCAAACCAGTGTAAATTATACATAATATAATGGTGTGTATCAAATGAACATCCAATGACAAATCTACACAATTTATTATAGGCTGTAGTAAGAGGCAAAATATTAGTTTCTGATAAACTACATAAGCATAGTCCAAAAACAGTAATATAAGTTATTGTTGTTTTTTTATCAAATGTTAAAAGTAAAACAATGTTAAGACTAATACAATACACTGGTTCCAAAATTAATATTTATATATATATTAAATATGAGGTTAAAAGAAAGTTCAGGATTCAGTAATAAGCACAGGTATTTAATTTGATGCTAATATGTGCCATCGTTACACATTATTGTTAGATTATAAGGTTTTAGTTTAAACGTTTGCTTTGTACCAAAGACCATGATATGATATGATATTTACTTTATTAAGTTGTAAATTATTATTTTATTTTAAATTATTTTGAGCTTGAGTTAAGTGGGGATTTGAAATACAGACAGTATTGTCAGCATAAAGATAAACAGAAGAGTACGAAAGAATTTAAGGAAAGATCATTAATAACAATTGAAAAGGATGGGAAAAGAAGAGGACCCAGTATTGAGCCCTGTGGTACACCTCTTTCGTGAATAAATAAATCAGAGGTGTGTTGCCCAAAAGCCTCATTAGCCAACTATACTCGCAATTTCTGTCGTTACAAACATGGTTCAACGATTCAGCGTTTCCCGAAACCATAGTTCAAACAAACATTCACAAACAGTGTTGCAATGTTATGTGGTTGGAACTAAATCTCTCGACCTCTGGTTAAGCATAGTTTCTGGTTAGTAAGTCTGGGCTTAAATAAATTCTGCTCTTGGGCACAGTAAGCAAGCTAACATGCAGTACAATCTATATCTTTCATTCGATCGATCTTAATCTATGTATTTTTGCACGTCCTCGATAAGCGCTATTTTTGAAGAGCTTGCATGTGCATAAATGACTAAGGGAACCCCATAGTATTACGTAAGAAGGAAAGCCGCAATAAATCAAACATCAGATAAAGAGAAATGATAGAACAAAAAGTAAATTAGTCATCAGGTGCCATGTACAATACAGCAGCAGCATCTCTAATCAGTTAAATAACAGGAGTTATTACTCTACAACGTGTGTGAAGTCATTAACATTGGACCTGTATTGTTGAACGAAAGTGGTTCAAACGACGGAGATGCGACAGTGTTCAGGAAACTGTCGTGACTAGCTAGTTCGTTTCTACAACAGTGCATCCTATTGTGGTGGTTAATCAGTGAGTTTAGTCTTTGTTAGGAAAATGCCCCCCAGATTGTTTCCCTTGGATAACCACATATTGTTTTGTTATGTAAATAAGAATTAAACAAAAATAAATAATTTAGAAAAAACAACAACCGTATACATCTTTTATAATAATAGGTAATGATCAAGTAGATCAAAGACCTTCTTAAAAAGGCATAAAAAGAAAGAAATGACAGACTTGAGATTTTGTGAACCTACCCCTTCAATATAGGGCACTCCAAGATTACTGCTGCCAATGAGGAGCAGGTCTAACTCCTGTTTGTGCCGCCTTAGATACTGTTCAGCTTCCTGAGGCATAAAAAAACATAGTTAGACTGAATATATTTCCTACATGCCATAGGTTATAGATTATGGCCTCCTAAAACATCTTGTCTATGACCCGACAAAATAAAAAGTGACCTTAAGAGATGAATGATGTAGTCTCCGTCTAAAATTAAGCTTGTTCCACAACCTGTGCGATTTCTCTTCGCTTCTTCCAGGACTTTTTATTAGTGGTCTCTGGCACTCATTTAAATTACTATAAATGGAGCAAAGTCTGCTGCTGAGTGTGGTTGAGACAATGTAAAATTGAAGCCTTGGTGCCCTTTTGGGGGAAAAGTTACATTGGTAGCATGTGCGGCTTCGTGTTCTTAGACTGCAAACAGCTCGCAAATTGTTTCAGGGAGCTTTGCAGTGTTTCTGTGAAACTGTTTCACTCAGCCCCCTGTTCGAGAAGACTATGCTGTCAGCACAGTATCTCAGCGGTGGGTTAACAAGGTCCCAAAGGAACTAGAAATCGGGCAATCAGATGTGGCAGTAAGCCAGATAGATGGAAACATTCTGAAATGGGGTGGAAAAGAATGTATTTGGTTGTTGTGAGCTAAGAACTGAATGATATTGCAGTGAAAGACGTATTCAAGCCCCTTGGCTCTGATGTCATGTGGCTTTTACAGAGCTAATAGCTTCCAGGCTTTCCAGCAAGACACTCTTTGGGATGGTTCACGAGTGCGTGCAGTCACTACTGTACATCTCGAAATCCAAACACACTAAACACATGATTATTCCAGTGTGTTTATGCACGCTGAAATCCTGCCAAATTCTGCACTTGGGGAACAAGTCTACTATAGGGATTTCGTATTAGATCTGGACTGGGAAGATCTGGATCTGTCAAAACGTTGCAGGCGGTGACCCAAGAACTATCAACATTATGAACTTGAACTTGCTCAATGGGGGCTGTTGCTAGTGTATGGTAAGTTAATTTAAAGACAAGCATCAACTAAAGAGAACATTTCTGAATAAGGTCTATCTCAGGAGACCTTAAGATTGACAACAATAAATTGAGACCTTGAGAACAATAAATGTCTCTATAAACAGTTTGTCAATGGCTATCATGACTGTCATATGGCATCTGGTTCAATGAAATAAGAATGTCTGAGATAAAGAAAATGAAAAATTATTCATAAAAATGTACCATGTTCTTAGAACTCTGTATTCATGCAGTTTTGAAAAAGATTAAACCATTTAAAAAAAAATTATGTGGTGATGTAAAGAAAGTAAAAAAAAAATTCTTTCTTGGATGTGATGTACATCTGAGTAAAGCAGATTATTGAAAGTATTGTCTTAATTAAAAAAAAATGTCATGTGGTGAAAGTAAAAATATTATTATTTTTATTATTTTGAATACATGTGAGTGTCAGGGTTATTATAGTTAACTAAAACTAAATACAAGTAAAAGTTTGTTATTTGAAATAATTGAAATAATATTAACTTTAATTAAAAATAAAAACTATATAGACATATTAAACAAAACTAATTAAAAAAATGTAAGCCAGTTTCTACCACAGGATTATATATATATATATATATATATATATATATATATATATATATATATATATATATATATATATATACAATTTAACTTACAATTCATACTTATTCACAAATGCAAATTTATATCACACAATTCTGAAGGAAAAATATGAGAAATTGTGAGAAAAAGGTTACAATTACTTTTAAAAATATTTGTTATTCAGTGGCAGAAACAAGCTTCCATTTGAACTACTCATTCATTAATATACTTTTAGGCACCACATGACATTTTACAACCTGAACAAACCTTTGCTTGCCATTAAAAGGTCAAATTATCAGATATTTTAAGACACCTATTAACCTTTACACAGTCATGAGGATCTGCAGGGCTCCTCTCTATGACTTCATTTCCTGTTTTAAGTTTTCTGCATCTTGCACTGCCATGTCTCACCTTACGAGGCTGGCCATCAAGTCCCAGCACTTCCCTGTAATACTCCATATTCTCAGTCATGAACTCTTCACCTTCGTGGAACAACAGGTAGGTCAGAGCACACTCCAACGCCTCTTCATTCCTCCCAGCTGAATACACAGAGAAAAGAAACAGCTATTCAGTGTTGATGTAGCCACCAGGGTTCCGTTTCTTGGCTCATCCTGTGAGGCTGTCTGATTTTTTGGAGTCATCTTTTCCCACAGTCACGTTTACTTCCTTTTGGAGACACGCATGCTCGGAAGCATTTGCATTCCAGGCCAGTGACCACAATGGAACAAACACCACAGGGGTGAGTGAGTGGAAACACACGGCTATGAGACTTGCTACAAAGACGGCACTCGCACACACACCTGAATGACTTGCCATTTTATGAACAATAAGCAGTAATACTAAAATGTTTAATCTCAGAGCTCTTTTTCTGGAGGTGGAAGAAAAAGATCTTCTTTGACATTTTCCAAGAAGAAATCAATCAAGTCTGTAATATTTATCAGACTCTCCCTTTCCTTTAGAGCAAGTAGTTTCATGATTAATGGTTTTGTCATTTCAAAATTATTTTCAAGGTGCTTTTAATCTGATTATAATTACTGCTGACATTTTCTTTCCAATACTGACTAATACTACATTTTGTCTGATGTAAGTCAGTTGGCCGTTGCCAATATCTTCTATCCAAGAAGAGTCCAAGATCCAAGAAGAGAATTGGGGTCAGATACATAATCAAACCCAAAGACTTGAGAACTACTGCAAGGCTGTGAAGGAGAGAACGCTCATTCAAGCTAGTTTTGACATGTATAGAGGTCTACCTTGGAAATAGGCAAATTGTAGGTAGTCGTAATGCAGTGGCAGGTAGTTTTCCACAGGCGACAGGCGACCGGGGCGCGTAGCCAAGTCTCGGACACACTCGTGCTGACAGTGAAGAACCTGTGTGTAATGATCTGGAAGACAAAGTTCAACATGATTTAGATGAGGGGTCTCAAGTTCAAATTAGCTTGGGCCAATAGTCAGTTCGAATTTTCCATCTTGAAACAGTTACAAGAAAAAGATGTTTGAATTTGAACTATATGCCATTACATTCATAAAAACAAAGGTTCAATAGGTGTTTTGCAGTGATGCTAAAGAACCACCATTTTGGTTCCTTAAAGAACCTTTCAGTGAATAGATCTTGAGAGAACTACTGTATCTTTTCTTATTCTGAAGACCATTGAATACTCTGAGGAAACTTCTTCCACTATAGAATCTTTGGTTTAATGGAAAGATTCCATGGATATACATTCTTAAAAATTAAGGTTCTTTTTAGGGGTTTTCAGACTAGAGGAACCTTTTCATAGTTCCTTGAGCTATTTTTGGAAGTACCCACTTTTTGGCACGTTTGCACCGCAGGAACTAAGAAAAGTTTTAGTTCAAGAAACTCTATTTGGGAGAACTAAATAAGCTTCTACTTCAGAGTTGGGTCTAAAGCTAGCTGTTGACATTTGTAAATGCTGCGATAAAGATATCGCTGTTGGTTGCTTAAGAGTTCATACTGCTGTTGCGTAGATGCATGCAGGCTATAGTTCTTAGAACTGAGATCTTAGAACTATGCAGTGTGAAAAGGCCTATAAAAGAACCATTTTTGGTTCCTCAGAGAACCTTTCAGTTTACAATTCTTAAGAAATGATTTTCTCTTACTGTGAAGACCATTTAATATTCTAAAGAAAATATGAAGAATAAAGAAATTCTGTGACATCAAAGTGCACATGTCCCAAAGTACATGTAGTGAGATCATCTAACTGGGATCAAATCAAAGATGTTCAACCAGAGGTGCCTGGTGTATTTCATGTGGACAAGGTTGAAGATTAAATTAGAGAGCTGAGAAGACTCAAAACTCACTTTAAAGGGTTTCATGATGTGGTGGACGGGTTGTAGGCAGATCTCACATGAAAGTGCAAGCAGATTCACAAATTAAAAATGTGAGTAAGATCTGCTGTCAAAAGAGGGCTTAACAAGCGTATTATGGGATGGAGACACTATTTGATTAAATTGTTCTGTGTTAGTCTATTCATGTATTCACAAAGGCATATAACTAGCACTTGTCTTCTTTTGTAAATATAACAAAGAAAACATAGAAACCATGAAAATTATGATGGTGACCAACCCATCTGCCTTAAAAACCTTTCATTCAATCCCACAATCCCTAAACAATGCTCCATTCTAACCAAAACATACACACACATATGCTCTCAGAATACTTAATGTGCACAAACACACCCAATGGACAGAAAATGTGAGTGACATCATTCTGAATATTTTCCAGAGATTTCTTGCTGAAGTCTGAGACATAACATCATGCAAAAAAAAAAAAAAAAACCCTGAAGCTAATGTCAGAAACACTGATGACTCCCATGAAGAACAAGTCCCCTCATGACCGGCCAATTCTTCACATTTAGGCCATAAACAGACGTCAATCATGCAACAGTCTTTCACATCCTTCCTTAATCAGTAAAATACAATCAGCAATAATTAAGAACCATTATGGCAGCTCAATGACATGCATTGTCTTGGAAGCCAAATGTTAGGGAGATGTTATGACATAAGTGTTAGTGAATTACAACTCCCTGTTTGACTTTTATGGAGTTTCACATGGTTAAAAGATGTCGGTTAGATATATTAGCTTAATTTAGTGCCTATTATGCAACTATTACAGCAATTTTACTGAATTGTGACAGTTTTAACTGAAAGCAGCTAAAAACTACTAGCCAGCATTGTGAGATCTGTATCAACAACTTTATTATTTTTTTTAAACTGATTTAAAAAAAAAAGTTTTTGGAAAGAAGTGTATTTATTTGATCAAAAGTACAGTAAAAATATTTATATTGTGAAATAAATATAAATATTTGAAATAGCTGTTTTCTAAAGTATTTAAATACATTTCAAAGTGTAATTTACTTCTGTAATCAAAGCTGAAATTTCAGCATCATTACTCCAGTCTTCATTGTCACATGATCCTCTATAATTTTCTTTATGATCTGAGTTTCTGAGCAAACGTATTATTATTAGTTTTGTAAATAGTTGTGCTGATTCATATTTTTGTGGAAACCTTGATACATTTATCAAAAAAATAAATAAAAACTGCATTTATTTGAAAATATAAATATTTTGTAAAATTAATACATGTCTTTACTGTCTCTTTTGATCAATTTATTGCATCCTACTGAATTTCTTTTTACATTTCTTTAAAAATATATCTTATTGTTCCCAAAATTTTGAAAGAGTGCTTTTGAATAATAAGACACTAGAATCTGCGATGATGATGACAAAATGATCACCCTCTTTGGGTTTATTTTGAGAAAATGACCAGCTGAGCACAAATTCAATTAATGTTGACTCTTTGTGATCACCAAGCAACATACTTGTCACTAATTAAAATAGAAATCATTTGAAGTGTGATCACAGGTGTGTATAATAAACACTGAAAAACAAAACATTAAATTAAAGCTAAACACATTAAATATACTGCCACTTTATATTAGCATTAAATCATTTTCTTTTTTAAAAACTGAGGTCAGTTGGACTGCATGTGTGGCCTGCTGAATTTTAAACAGTAGTCTGGTTTTAAGCAGAAATGCAATCCAGACAAAACATGGCTCATCTTATGAATGCTTAACAGACACTAACTAGTTTTTCCCGTGCAACTTCACAGGCTGATGTTAAAACAAGCAACTTCTGTATTGATAAATAATAAATCATAAAAGTGAATTCAGCTTTTATCCAGAGAAGCTTTTTAAATTGTAAGTTTTGTGTTCAAAACACTATAGGGCAGCCATATGTCACACTCTTTGTAGCTGTTCTTTGGTGAACTATCATGACCTGCCTGTCAAGACACAACAATAACAGATAGTATTTCAAACTAAGGTCAAACATTTGTATCTCTTGCCTACTCAGAAATGACCTACATCGAGGTCATAGAACGGGAAGATCTCCACTTCTGGAAACAC
The DNA here is from genome assembly GCF_963082965.1 of Carassius carassius. NCBI lineage: Eukaryota > Metazoa > Chordata > Actinopteri > Cypriniformes > Cyprinidae > Carassius > Carassius carassius. The sequence continues at coordinate 23,948,211 of NC_081770.1, read as the reverse complement.
AAATAGCTCAGAAACATGATATCCTCAATAGAAAGTCCCAAAGAACCACATGAGTACGGAAAATTTCCCAGACCCTTCTCAAGATCACAGATGATAGCTTTAACAGATTAGGAGGAAGCAGAAAAGCTCTGAGTAAAAAAGCATCTGTACCTGAGATTAGCTCGTAGAGGTTGTATTTGTACAAGACATGTTTCTGCTCCTCGAAATGCTGTGGCCCTTCACAGAGGGCCCGACACTCCACATCTGCATGGTAATACTCAGTCAGAGCCTCTTCAAAGAGCGTCACAGACTCTTCGTAGTTGCCTTTTTCATAGAGCTTGACCCCAGCAAAGAAGGCTTTCTGTAAATAGAAACGCACTTCATGATGCTGAACTTGGTGTTCTGGCTTTGTAGGATTTTCGTGAAGGTTCAAGAAGCATTAAACATTGCCGTAATTGGGGTCAGCAGTCACTCACCTGGTGTGGGCGGGATTCCCGGTCAATAAAGTCTTCCTCTTTTACACCTTTCTGGGCTTTGTACTGCTCCAGGTCCTCTCCCATCTCCACATGCTCAGGGTTGGCCTGGAAATACGTATGAGCAGCAGATGCAGCTTTGTCCAGTTGCCCGAGCTTTTTTTGAAGGGAAACAGAACAAAACCATTTAAAAAATAACCTTTGGAAGCCCACTGTTAACAAATTTTTGAGTTTTACCGCCCAAATATTGAGAAATTACATTGGAAGTATGTCAAATAAAGTTGTAATTGCGACATCAAGTCACATAAATACAATAATATGAAAGAAAATTACCAGCCTATGTGTGTGAAACCATCTTAAATCATAATCAGAATTGTTGAAGAAAAAAAAAAACAAGATTTGAACAAGCATTGAAATTCATTTTGGTCTGAACTGGTCTCTTCAGCAGGGAAGCTCCTTTTGGCCTCTGAAGGGGATTACAATTTTGAATAAATAAACCAGAGACTGTTTAAATCATAATTCCAATGAATTCTGCTTTATCACAGGAGGAAAAAATGTCTAAACAAGTTCACGGAAGCTGTCAGCTGTTATTTTTCGGCCTTTATGAATTGCAGACCTCAATCTGTTCTGCAGATCTTGGATTGGCATTAGTTTATTTAATCCTTACTAGGAACAACATATTGTATGAATAGAACTCTGTTTTATGTTTATACGAAATAACTTGTGCATTGCAAAAATTATAACAAAGTTGATGATTCGCAGAAAAACACACATTAGCATCGCTCGGATCTTCTGGAGTTTACCACCACAAACCACAAAACACATCAGAAGGCTATCAGCATCAAGACTTCCAGGTCCAAACAGATTACGATTTCATTATCACTGAATACCAAAGCTTTATTTTCAACAAAACGTCCTTAAATACACAAACTTACAGCAAACAAGTTCCATGAATCACACTGAATGGTGCTACATCATTCTTTTTGAAGCATCCTTTGGTCACTATTTTCTTTTGTTGTATGGTAAAGATCAGCTTATACATTTTTGATGTTAAAAGCTGAATAAATAGGCTTTCTGTTGCTGTATGGTTTGTTAGGATTGGACAATATTTGGCCAAGATACAACTATTTGAAAATCTGGAATCTAAATAATGAGAAAATTGCCTTTGAAGTTGTCCAAATGAAGTTCTTAGCAATTCATATTACTAATCAAAAATTACGTTTTGATATATTTATTGTAGGAAATGTACAAAATATCTTCATGGAACATGATCTTTACTTAAAATCCTAATGATTTTTGGCATAAAGGAAAAATCTATAATTTTGACCCATACAATGTATTGTTGGCAATTGCTACAAATATAACCATGCTACTTATGACTGGTTTTGTGATCTAGTGTCACAAATATATTTTTTGTCCAAAGACATGAAGAACTTCATGGAATCTTTACATTGTAGAAAAGGTTCTTTATAGTGGAACAAAAAGTTCTAACTAAGCAAAAATGGTTCCCTGAAATGTTCTTTTTCTAATGCATCTCTACAAAAAACACCCTCTGAAACCTTTATTTTAAAGACTGTAGAACAATGTTATGGAGCTTCTGATGTCTCCTCATACAACCATAGATGAACCAATGCAAAGTGGAAAAGATGATCCCAAATCATCCGCCTCTCTTATTTTTTCCTCATCTTTTGCGACTCAGCCTAGGTCTGGTCTTTTATGTTAGGGAATGAGGCAGGAAGGCTAAAGGCTTAAGAGGATATGCTTGGTTACTTCTGAAAGGCCAAAGAGCAAACTAGCATTGACTGCATTCCTGTCTTCTTTCTACCACCCCCTCGTCCACACACACCCAGACAGCCTTGTGTCCCAGCTGCGAATAGATTGCAAAGACCCTGGTTGGATATACAGTTTTTTTCTATCCCGTCCAAATGCTGACCTGTCTGATTTTCTTCTAAAGCAGGTCAGATTCCAGGAGCTGAAGCCAAAATGCAACTTGGCCCCTCAGATCCGACTGTTATGTTCAGTCACCTGCCGTGTTTATCACATGCACTACAGTAGCGAATCAAAAAATCCTCATGCCCTGACAAATCCTGTACTCGTCACAGAACAGTGACAAAAGAGTTCACAAGAGGTGACTGGAAAAGGGCCCAGCTAGACACAAAAGCTCAAACGCAGCTGGGATTTAGTCCGGCTGGGTGCATAGTCTGCTCACATTCACGCATCTCATGCAGCCATTTTCGCAATTTATTTACCAAAAACTGAAGTTATGAGACTTCAAAACCACAAAATTTAGTGGCATTTTTTGTGTGTTTTATGTTCCCGTATTAAAATCGTTGCCTCAAAAATCTTCATAATGTTTGCCTCTGCAGAAATGTTAACAACCATCATAAATTAGGTAAATTAATATTTGGAAGTAGCTGGATTTCTTTGCAGTGTAATAACCTCCTTTAAACCAGAACTGTAAGTAGTTAAGTTCCTTCAGGCCTTGTGGACACTGCACATAGAAGTTTGTTGCCATGCACACATTTAAAGACTTATCTAAAGAGTATTATTATGCACATTTGACACATTTAACTGCAAATTAGGTACATTTCACAAGGTTATTCCACTGGTATATGTTATTTTATGAAATGCTATGTTATCATGTTATGCCATGTTCTTTTGGTATAACCTAACACAATATAACATAACCTTACATCCAATCTACAGCAAATTAACCTAACATATAACCTAGCATAACATGCATCCTAACATAACATAAGCTAACCTAACATAACCTAACATCCAAACTACAGTAAGATAGCCTAACATACTGTATAACCTATAACATATACTGTAAGCTAACCTAACCTAACATCCAACCTCCAGTAACATAACATAACTTAACATATAGCCTAACATAACATGCAACCTGACATCATGTTTGGTGTCATTTTAAAGGTCTCTGTGCGATTGCTAAAATGGATGGGGAGTGTTCCCCTTTAGGGTCTGTGAGAATGTTTATCTGTCTCCAGCAAGGTGTGACCCTGGATCACAGAACCTAACAACCAAAAGGTCTTTTATGTTTTTACAACTGGTTTGAAGATTTCTTTGTTGTCTGGTCTGAGTATATAAGGGAAGTGACAAAACACTACTTTGGGATCCTATAGCCAGAAACTCCCATGCAGTGTGTGAAGCCCCTTTCACACTGCACGTTGAACCCGGAAAAATGCTGAAAAAAATTGCTGAAACCTACAGTAACATAATAAAACCTAATTTATAATCTATAACTTACAAGCTAACCTAACATCCAGTCTACAGTAGCATAACATAACCTAACATACTGTATATATGCTGTTAAGCGATTGATCAATCGTATCCAAAATAAACATTTTTGTTTACATAATATAGTTGTGTGTACTGTGTATATTAATTATGTATGTATACATACACATATATAGCATATATTTTGAAAATATTTACATTTATGTATATATTTATATTCATATTATTTATTATATATATATATATATATATATATTTATATATACATAATTAATATACACAGTACACATATATTAAGCAAAATATTTATCACGATTAATCATTTGACAGCACTAGTATAAACTAACCTAACATATAACTGGAAACAACATAACCTATAATATAACACCTAAGCTAACCTCAGTTATGATTTGGGGCCGTTTGTTGTAGACTTTGGCTTAATTAGCATGGCTGAATACAATATCTAAACAATGACCTGATTTTCACTGACCATGCTGCCAGCAAGTTTTGTGAAGACATTTATTAGTTCTCTTCTAAGTTACTTCAACAGATGGTTTTACAGCTGAGATGCTCATTTCACACACACTTACACACAAATTCACAGTGTTGGCTTTACCAGATATTCTCAACAAACCCATTACATAAAAAATGTAGTATGCATAAAAACAATTTCCCCCTCATTTTATGTCAAATGGATACACCCCCGCAGACAAACAAAGTGTGTGCAACACTTTGAAAAAAGTCAACTTTAACCCACATCAACCAGCAGTTTGTTCCTAATAGCATAAACAGCCTTCAGCTAACATTTTGCTTTTTGGGTAAATATTTTCCAGAAAGAGCACCTGTGGCCCTCGTAACTGCTCTTTAATATACACCACCACAGTTTCCCCCCCTGCATCTCCAGCCAGAGTTTACAAACCATTTATTCACTGGCTGTAAAAAAGAAAAACATCCCGTTTGATGTGGTATAACATCATAGCCAAGACAAGCTCCATTTATGCTTTTTTTTAAGTTGAAGAAGGCAAAGAATATCAACAACATGTTGATTGGACTGTAGATGCTTTCATGTTCTGAGAAAACCATTTTGTTTGGTAGAGATCAACTACAAACATTCAGGGCCCTATCATACACCCGGCGCAATGCGACGCAAGGCACAGCGCAAGTGTGTTTGCTAGTTTCAGCCTGGCGCCGTTTGCATTTTCCCATCCAGCGCCACGTCGTTTAATTAGCAAATGCATTTGCGCCCATTTGTGCGCCCATGGGCGTGCTGGTTTAAAAAAGAGGTGTGTTCAGGTGCATTGCTATTTTAAGGAGCTGAAAATAGACTGCGCTATAGACCAACTCAAACCTGGTCTAAAGTCTGGCGCAATGTTTTTTCTTTGTTATTTGAAGAGCATGTTAGTATAAGAGGGTCCGCAACGCGCATATACGCTGCTTATTAAACTCAGGGATGCACAGCAGCACACAAACATGCCAAATATAAAAAAATTAAAGGATTGCAGTGCATAAGAATTTTTTGTAGGCTAATTAAATATAAAAATGCCTACATGTCATAATGGATAGTCATCGCATGTATCAGAATTAGGCTATCTATTTGCTCGCATACGAGCAGCTCCGTTTCATCTCGGAGACACGTTCTGTCTTTGCACTTGCCAAATTGCGCCATGTAAATAGCAAATCCGTCATGGCATGAGCACAACTGGCTCTTAAAGGGAATGGAAGATGAGACTCTGATTGGTTTATTGCACTTTATGCCCAAAAAACACCCATTACTCATTAAGAGAATAGGGACAACCCATTTAGACCATGCGCCCGGGCGCGCCAACTGTTTTTCCGTCATTAAAATAGCAAAAGTGGATTTAGACACGCCCTCAGTGCATCTGCGCCAAGCGCTTTACACTTTGCATTTAGATCGTTAAAATAGGGCCCTCTGTGTTTTAGGTGTTAACAAGGAAAAAAAGCATGTATAAATGTGATTTTCTTGGATTAAGTATACTACACTAAAGTCTCTTCAAATTATTTAATCATTTAGAAGACACATTCATCCAGTGACTTACAAATGGGGAAACACAATCAATTTATAGTTTAAGCTAATAAGAAAATTACATATTCATGGGGAAATATGTCTATTAAGCCTTTATTGGGCACTTTTTTGCTTGTATCAATTATAAATAAAGCTTAATCGTGTCCATAGCAAACAAAGACTTATTATTTATTGTGTACTGTAATCTAAGGATAAGCTAATATTTAACAAATATTCAAGTGGAATTCTTCAGTCTGTATTTAATAAATTCAGTGCACTGTATATTGACCGAAGCAGTGATATTGACTTCGAGCTGAAAACTGCCCTGGTTTCACTCAACACTAAGGGTGTACTCACACTAGGCACGGTTGCCATGAACCGGGCCCGAGTACGATTGTCCCCCCTCCCTACTCCCCCTCTGGCCTGCACTCACATAGGGTTTCAGCATTCGTGCCGGAGCACGCTTACGTCATTATGGTTGCGACGGTTTCGCGATAAACAGGAAGAGCAGCGCTCTCTGAAGACAATGGAGTCCATCGCTCTGTTTTCTTTGTGGATAATTTTGTGTCGTTTGGTCCACGGTGGTCCACAGCCCTCTCACAGCCTGCTGTTAAACAGATGTGTCACCTTAGTGGCGCGAAAATTTTCACGTAATCGTGCTGCTCGTATGAGGAGGTTTGCAAGGTACCAGCTGAGCTTTTGGAGCGTCGCAAAACCGTGACGCCTCGCGTCCTGTTCCGTGCTCCTGCATGGTTAGCGCTCACACTGCATGCGAACCGCGCCCGAGTCCAACTGAACCGTGCTCTGGCCCACCTCTTCCAAGCGGGCCAGGGCCGGCCAATCGAGCCGCGCCCGGGCACGGTACGGAGCACTCACACTAGTCAAACGAACCGCGCTTTGGTGGTCAAACGCACTCGGGCACGGTTCAAACTGGCTAGTGTGAGTACACCCTAAGCAATAGAGAAACCACAAGAATCTGTGTAAATGCACTGAACTCCCTATATTAAATCCAGTGTGTTTACAAGTGGGGTTAATTTAGATAGCTGTGTCTTGTTAGTTATACTTCACTTCCAATTGTTTCCAATTTCCATCTTAAACTTGACTTTAGATTTTAGTAAATTTACCTAGCAAAATTAACCTAGCAATGATAATAAGGAAAGTCCAGCTTTACAAAACATAACCTTAAATGTAGAAATTTGTTTAAAACAAGTAAAGCTATTTAAACAGTATGTTTTCCCCGGTAAACCACAATGTAAATTCTAAAGAATCTTATAAACAAAGTAGTAATAATGGATTGTTGTAGCCTTATTTTTAAGTCAATTTGGATAAAAGTGTCTGCAAAATGAATAATTGTAAAATTCTAAAATTGTTTCATACTAAGTAGGCCGCTTTATAATTATACATTATTTTGAGTAAAACCATTATAAAATGTATAGTATCCTCTTTTCAGTATTTCCTGTATTTTCAAATTAAACTTTCTGTCAAGTTAAAAAGTTCTTGATGCATTTATTCTGTTTACTTCCAAAAAAAAAACTCCATGGCATTGGCATCTTTGTTAAATTTGCATAGTAAGTTTTGATTGGTTTTCTTTGTGCATTTATTCACTGAATGCGACTGATCTTTTCACTCATGTATCTATTTTAACAATATATAACTCTGTCCACTGTCCCTGTCCCTTTTTCTATGCGGTCCACACGCAAACACAACACCAGGTCACTGAAACCAAACATTATTGAAAACTCCTGCCAGGGTGAAGATTTTCAAAAACTCCAGTTGCAGTGTTAAGCAGTGTTGCAAATATCCTCAATAGTAGCATCATCTTCAAAAAGAGATTTTTGCCCAAACTAAATAAATTTCAGCATAAATGATGAACTGAGCTATTGTGGCAAAAAACATCGGATTGTAGCAGTCACCAACAAATTTTCTTCCACTAACAAGTCTCAACTAACAGGAAAAACCCACTTTCTCTATCAAAATAAATCCTATTTATCCCATGTTTACCCGTCTTTCTTCATGGCAGCTAAACATCAAAGCCAAGCCCCGGGGGGCCACGTATGACACGTGCTTTGGAAAATGTGGATATCCTATGGATGATGTCATCCGTCTGGGTTACGGCCTCCTCAAACTTCCATTAGTGCCAACACACTAGCCCTTTTCTCTGTGCCCGGGCCACACCCACTCAACACACATGTTGGTTTAATAAGGTAATGTCTGAGGAATGTCTTTAAAGCAAGATGGAACAGACAGCCTCTTTCATTAGAGCAAAGACATGGGATTGCTGGAAAAAGTAAAAATAGGTCTACAATAATCCAGCTACTGTATGCTGCCGCTGAATGGATTTCTGTGTATGTCGGGTTTGGTTTTTTTAAAAATAGTTTCTTCCTCATCACTTGTATAGATGAGTTGTTTGACTGTAGCTGGTTTGATTGTACATAATTAGAGGAGAAATCAAAAGATTAGAAGTTAGATTAAAGGTTTGGACTAAACTGTTAACATTTCTGTTTGGTAAACAATAATTCTGTTGTGTCTAAAAGAAAACCCTCGGACTCCTTGAAACGTAACTGTCTAATGACTTTTTCATTTAAATTTGTTTGATTTTTCTTGGTAGCACTAGATTTATTAGCAGTATGCTGGATAAGAGATTATAAGACCTCTCCACAAAAAAAAAAAAAAATCATGTTAACGGCATACACGAAGGGCCCTATCATACAGCCGGCGCAATGCAACGCAAGACGGTAGTTTCAGAGGTGTGTTCAGGCGCATTGCTGGCGCATTGCTATTTTAAGGAACTGAAACTCAACTCAAACCTGGTCTAAGTCTGGCGCAATATTTTTTCTTTGTTATTTAAGAGCGTGGACAGCATCACACAAACTAACTATGCTAAATATAAAAAATTAAAGGATTGCAATGCATAATAATTTTTTGTAGGCTAATATAAATATATATATATATATATATATATATATATATATATATATGGAGCTAAATTTGTATCCAATATACATCACAAAGAACCTTTTCCTGATGATGTTTACAAATGAATTCCTCAAGAGGTCAAAGAGCCCCTCAGGCATATCAGTTCAGCTTGCAGGGGATGGATGGCCCGGCATCCTGGCCCGTCGGCCGTGTAAACGGGTGCGGTTCTCGTCCGGACCGCAGGTCAGACGGCTCTCGTCTCTGGTGGTGCGGGAGTCCCTCAACGCCCCCTTCCTGGACCCACGAGGACACCAGTGTGCGTGCACGGGGAAGAGACCGGTCTCTCGAGGAGAGGCGCGTTGGGCTTTTGTTGACATGTGCCTACATGTCATAATGGATAGTCATCGCATGTATCAGAATTAGGCTATCTATTTGCTCGCAAACGATCAGCTCCATTTCATCTCAGAGACGTGTTCTGTCTTTGCGCTTGCCAAATTCCCCCGTGTAAATAGCATATCCGTCATGGCACGAGCGCGACTGGCTCTTAAAGGGAATGGAAGATGAGATTCTGATTGGTTTATTGCACGTTATGCCCAAAAAACACCCATTACTCATTAAGAGAATAGGGACAACCCATTTAGACCATGCGCCCAGGCGCGCCAACTGTTTTTCCGTCGTTAAAATAGCAAAAGTGGATTTAGACACGCCCTCAGTGCATCTGCGCCAAGCGCTTTACACTTTGCATTTAGATCGTTAAAATAGGGCCCTCTGTGTTTTAGGTGTTAACAAGGAAAAAAAGCACACTTTACACACTTTTTATTGACATTTATAAAATGTTGCAAAGGTTTTGCACAAATCTGTAATAGAAATGCAGCTACTGTCCTGCAGAGTTTAACTCCAACCCCAATTAAACACACCTGAACCAGCTAATCAATGACGTTAGACTCACTAGAAGCTTCTAAGAAAGTATGTTGGAGCTGGTTGGAGCTAAAATCTGCAGGACATTGGCTCTCCAGAAGCAGGGTTTGACACTCCTGTCATGGAAGTTTCTCGGCTGCATCCTCCAGTTGTCTCCAGGCTTACCTTTCCTAAACCCGTCCCACCATTTCCTTTCACTTTCCCACTTTTAGCAAACCCATTAAAGGCTTAAAAAGCCCATAAAAATAGTAACAGCTCTATAACTCAAGGCAGGCCATTTTTTGAAACCTTCCCTTGCCTCCTGCATCAGGAGAGACAGTTTTGTTTTACGGGTTTATGTAAAACTTGAGTTGAAATCCTCTCGAAACATCATCCTGCTTTCACTTGTGTTTATCCCCACGACTATTTGGCCCAAACATTTGATAAATGCACACAGTTAATAGTCCTCAACATCTTCTGTTCCAGCACCTCGTCTTTCATGCCACTCCGTGGGATCTTTTGGCCCAGAGCGGAGGGGTGAGTCAGCCCTCCCTCCACATCCTCCACATTCTTGCAGAGTTCTTGGCCTGAGAGAGGGCAGCCTCCTCATATCATCGCTCCTGGACTCACGCTGGCCTCCTAATGACCAAACTCCCCGCTGGGGAGAGCAACATTTGATCAAAAAACAACCTAATTTATCTCTTGGTTAAATATGAGCCTGATGTGAACTTACATTCAGCCCCCTTAATGTGCTTTTTACAAACTGAATGGAGCTAAAGTTGTATCCAATATACATCACAAAGAACCTTTTTCTGATGATGTTTACAAATGAGTTCCTCAAGAGGTCAAAGAGCCCCTCAGGCATATCAGTTCTGCTAGTGCACCGTTTAAACGTATGGATTGGAAACAGAGTGGGATGGGGGTGCTGTACTAAAGAGTTAAATCTAAAGCAGGCCTGGACTTTGTTCACTTACAACAGAGCTTTATAATGGAGGCACTGGTATAACAATGAGTATTTCACAATGCTGCCTTTCATTCTCCCACAAAAGCAACAGCACCCTCGATTTTCCATCCTGGAGGTCTGCACACTGTATTTTGTCATGTTGCAGATACCCATCTGCATCTGTAGTCCTATACTGAGTGCAGAAAACTAATCAAAGGCTACTGTATTGGCTCTATCAGGTATGAACGTGCCTGAACATAGAGGCCCCAGTGAATTTTGGGAACCCTGAAGATCTGAGTGCCAAATGATGAATGATTTGTCCTTTGTGATTGACAAGTTGATGATTGGTTGACGATTGGGTTTCTAAATCTAAGGGATATTTTTCTAATGTTTTATTGTTCGACAAGAGAAAGTTGTATCGGTGTGCGCCGCTCTCTGCTCTATTCACTGTCTGTGACTCAGTGCGCCGCCGCCGCATTCGAAACCTATGTCGATGTAGGACCCAAATAGCTATACTGAGCTGACCTTTATGCGCCCTTTTATAAACTGGATTTTATAATAACGTTAAATAGCGTTTGCCATTTATTTATTTAATTGTGTCAAAAGGCTTTGTGGTCCGGATGGACGCATCTCGCGGTCCGGTTTCGGCAGTTGGTGACCCCTGGTATATATTAAAAAGTAATTCCTAATGAAACAACTGAAACATCTAGAAGGCTTAATTATAACAATAATCCACATTATGCATCTTTAACAGGCTAAAATATGAGGTTTTTAAAAAGTTTAGTGTTATTTGTTTGTTGGTTTATGGAAAGGTTTGAACAGGCCAACACTAAATGCATCCAAAGTGCGACAAGAGTGGCTCCTCGTTTCAGATCACAGCATGAGGCTAGTTAATTGAACCAGGGAGGGGATGCAGAGTCCTGTTATCTTTGGAGTAATGGAGTGCTTGAGTTTTGACAGTAGCCTGGCTAGCAGCTTTCCTGGCAGACCGATGCGGTGAGTCCGCCAAGTGGAAGCCCCCTTCAGTCCAGGAGCCGCCTAGAGCATCTCCCCTTGAGACCCGCCATGGCTCCCCCTGAAGAAAACACCCGCTGTACTTCGACAAATGGGAATAAATGGCTTTCTTGGGGCGTTCGGGGAGGTGACCTCTGAGATGGTGTGACTGTTTTATTAAACTCTGATGACTGTTATTAATTCATTTTTTTATTTTATGTTAGGGAGGTACTGCTGGAAAGAACATTTGTTTTCGAGTTCTATTCATTGTGCAAAGTTTCTGACAAAGAGAAAGATCAGATCAATGAATCATTTAAAATTATAACCATGCAATAAATTCTAAACAACAAAATTTCTGTAAAAACGGACCTCAGCAACAGGTTTGGTTGTTAGCACATTGCTAGCATGCTCTGGGTGGTTGCTAGAGGATTACTGAACAATACTTACATCTTGAAGGTCAAAGAGTCAATGTAGCCACCTCTTGCCTGATTTCACACCCATTTGGAAAACATACTGATTTATGACTGTTGACAAGTGGTTTACTTAATAGCACTTTAACCGAGGAGGTGTTTCCAAACCAAATCAACCGCACATAAATTTGAGCTAGAACTTAAGCCAAGCACTGCATATTAATAGGTAAATAGCTGATGCAAAGTACAATTTAAAGGCAATTTTGTATTTAGTTTTGGTATACTACAAATTTACTATAAAAAGTATAGATCTATTTTCATTTTACAATGTATTCAATGAGGAAAAAACATTCCCTTGCCTGTTACATCATATTGTTACATACACTAGGTGTTCAAAAGTCGAGAACCGACATTGTAAAACGTTTTATTTCAACCAAATCAGATCTACTCCTAACTGAATCAAAAGCTAAGAAGCATTGCATTATAAAAATGAAAAACCCAACAAAACAAGGGATTTTTTAAATGATTGTCCATTTTTAATATCAAAACATTAAAAGATACTGAATAAGCTGACTAAATCTCAAAAATGGTGTTTATGTGCAAAAATAATCGCGTAAAACCAACGATACAAGATGTGGTTTACAAGAGATTTTTAAAATACTGTAGAGTTTTAGCATCAAAACATAAAGATATTGAATTACCTGACTGAAAATTGGGTAACATGCATACATGTAGGTTTCTGTCAAGTTTTTCTTAAAATTGGGTAACATGCATACATGTAGGTTTCTGTCAAGTTTTTCTTAAACTGTTGCCCTTTCCGTAAAAAAAAAAAAAACGTTTAAGGCATTTACACGACCTTTACACAATGTTGGCTGCATTCAGTGAAAACAGAAGCAAAGTCCCCACAAACCACAGGAGGTCTGATGTGATTTCCAAATACTGATTTCCTCTCGGCTTTGAGAGAGATGGGAAAATGAGCAGAAATAACGAAACAGAACTGCTCTCCTGACCTCTACGCTGCTGGAAATGGGTCAGACCAAAAGGCGTAAGTTAAGTTTGTTCTGCCGTGCAGGGGTGGACTGGCCATCTGGAGCACCGGGACTTTTCCCGGTGGGCCGCTAGCCAATGTGGGCCGGCCCACCCGGTACACAAATATATATATATATATATATATTTTTTTTTTTTAATTGACGGAAATCATAATATTACATCTCTTTTCTACGCAAATGGATGAGTGAGTCGATCGCGCAGCCACCAAGCGCGTTTTCGTCTAATTTAGAGAGAGACAGATTCATCTGGTACAGCGAATTTCTCTGAGCAGCAGGCCACTGTATACGTTCACTTAAAACATAACCGACTGTGTTTACGAGAATTCTTGCAGAGACAATTATTTTGAAATAATTGTGTGTGTATTTATTCATTCAGAAGTTAGGATACCCAAAAGATGAATTAATTCTTTGTACGCGCATTGTCTGAAATGCTGCTCACAGCGCGTGCTTTGAACGAGTGCGCGCAAGCTTCGAACGTGCGCAAATTGTTTAAAAAAGTTGAATCAGCAAGATTTAGAAACAAGTGAAAACGATCAACTACGATACATTTCACCCCTCCAAGCGAGTGAACAACGCAAATTTTAAATCACTATTCACGATAGCCCGTCGGGAAGAGCAGTGATACATTTTGGAGCCCGACTGCAAAACACAATAGCCCCTGGACGTTGGGCTAGCGATTTTGCGAGCCCTGCACCTCAGATCTATCCAGTTTGTGAACCACTGGTTTCCACAATGTTTTCGTTAAACAAAATAAATGATTATTTTAAAAGATTTACTCAAGAGAATAATCTGTTCACGAATCGGATCATGAACTTATATTACCGCATATTCATGCATCTGTTAATTGAATGCAAAGTGTGAGTTCTAGGAGAATGTTTGTCTCGTGATGAACATGTATCGCTCACTAGGAGTCGCTAAATGAACAGCTGCAGCACGCAGGTTATCTTTTTTTTTTTTTTTTTCAATGGAGGATCAGTTGCCCTATTGGTTAAAATCCCCAAACAGTATACTTAAATATCAAATAAATAAATTACATCAAAACAGGGGCGTTTGCGTTTTGATGTGGTGGGCTGCTGTGGGCCAGAAAGTCCAGGGCCACTTTTTGGTCCCAGTCCGCCCCTGCTGCCGTGTATTTATGAGAGGTGAAGGACATGATAATGGAGGGCCAAGCTCGAGGGGGCAGTGGAAACACAACAGGTCATCTCTGATAACACAGTGTGAATAAGTAGTTCAGGGGTCCTGACCCTGCTGGGTGGTGACCTCACTGGCACGCAGCTCAAGCCGGTGCCACGAGTCTGTAGTTGTCAGGAATCCACGGATGTTTGATCTGGGATGGTTGCGAAAAGGTCAAAGGTCCCGCCTAGCAGGATCTGACACATTCCTCTTGCAAAAACAATTGCAGAAAGACAATTGCACTGACCACCCAGACTGTAGCAAAGGCTCAAAACAGCCCATTTCCAAATAATTCTTTCAATGCATTTAGACATTTAGTAGATGCCTTCATACACTGTTTGCAATCGCACTCTTACGAAATATTCACACTCTGACTTTACAGAAAAATGCTTTTAATTAAAGACTAAAGAGTTATGAAATTCATGCAACCATGGTGTAGTTTCTTTATGAGTTTCTGCTGATTGTATTTAGGCTTCATTTATTTGTTAAGATTATCACGAAGATTATCACGTGAAAGGAATCATGAACTTCTGTTAGTCGCAGAGTTTATTTTCTGCAATATTCCAAAGGCTGGGCCAATGGAAAAAGCCTGTTGGGTTTTTGCCAAGGAAACCAGAGTGAGGATAACTTCCAGGTTGGCCTACAAAAATAAGTCATCAATGCAATGCTCTGTTAATCTTTAAAGGATTAGTTCCAGAATAAAAATCTCCTGATGTTCATGTCCTTTCTTCAGGGGAAAAGAAATGTAGGGTTTTGAGGAAAACATTCCAGGATTTTTCTCCATATAGAGAAAAATCCTGGAATGTTTTCCTCAAAAACCTTAATTTCTTTGCTACTGAAAAAAGAAAGACATGAACATCTTGGATGGCATGGGGGTGAGTAAATATCTGAAGCAAACACTTATTAAGAAGCCCGAAAGAGAATTATCTGTTTCATGTAGAAAACATTTGGTTTTCATTTCTGCTGAATTTGATAAAAAGCAGATCTGCTCTGTTGGCCTTCGATTTCAGAGTGCAAATGAACATTTAACACACTAACATCAGAAACCACAACAGGTTTTGTTGTGGCTGAAAGGCCTTCTGGTTCCTTTATTAAAAGCATCATCTGTTCTAGTGGTGCTTTATGTTGAGACTATATATTTGACTGATTTCAGTGAGTTAGTTTAAAACCATAAGGACTCAATTAAAATACATTTTACTCTTGCTTGAAAGAGGGGATGTCTTTTCTCTCAAAAAACCCTTTGCCAAAGTAAACTTTGCTAACCTGAAGCAGCCTTGGTTTCATGATGATGCAAAGCATGTGATTTTTAACAGATGCTTAAGAGCACTAAGCAGACTGTGGGTTAGAAAAAAAGACATTATTTGTCATCATGAAATTCCAGATGTAATTACATTTTTAAACATTTTAATATATTTTCCATTAAGTGACAGAGAAAACAAACTTACAAAGTAAGTTTGAGCTCAAAATGATCTCCGATGCACCTGGTTTGCTCAAAGTGTTTCAAACTCCATATCCAATCAGGAAGGAAGGAGCCTATAGCTATACAAAGATTCTTGCTTTAAATGTCGCTCTTTTCTGTGTATCTCCCCAGAATCCTGTAAATCAAATAAGCTTGAAATGCTAAAAAATGTCATGTGCTTGTTTACCCTGACTCTGAAACAAGACCTCACAGTTATTTCGGTTTAATTGGCAAATTTTGTTTAGCATAGCTGAAGTTTCCTGAGTTGAGAAAACAAGTCTCCGGTTTAGATCTTTATGTACTATGAGGATCAACTTCATTATCTCAGCACACAGTATAGAGTTGGACAAGGGGGGTCAGGGCTTAAAATGTTTTACAGCATGGCCAAATAAACATCCCACAACATTCTCTACTTACACAGTGGAGTACTATAAAGTGCGATGTCATTTGTGAGCAGAGGGTTTACAATTACACATGTGTTAAATGCAAAGCAGCATTCCTTTTGTTACCATTAAAAGAAACTGCTGTAGGACTTTAAACATCTGTTCCATTCAGAAAAGTTTAATTACATAGTGGCTAAACACAATTCCAGAGTACAAAGCCTTGAATATTAAAACGCAGTCATCAGTATAGGGTTCTTTCCTAGTCGGTAAACTCAACGAGGGGCTCAAACTGTAAATAGCTCCCTGGATTTAAAATAGGGTTCTGAGTAGGTCTGCAGGAGTAACACACCTTTTGAAAACAACACTGACTATTGATGGTTTTAAAGTATTTATAAAGAATATTCAGACCTCGGGATTTTCCACTAAAACTATGCAAAATAGTTCTAATAAAAGCCTAAAAACATCGTGCACTAGTGAAAACATTAGCAAGGGTTGCGAGAGTCTATTTAAAATTTCAGTTAAGAGCTTGTGGTTTAACCAGTGGCAAATGCTAATGAAAGAGCTGCTTACATGAGAAGAACAAGCCATGAGAAAAGTCACGGTCTGGTATAATTTATTCATTTTCTATGCCAGAATCTTATATACTAAAATTAAATGGTAAAATAAAACAAGATTTGGATTTCCTGAAGGAAATAAGTGTTCTAAAGGGAATAAATGCTCTAAAGTGCTCCAAAACATAGTGAGCTCCCTACTTGCAGTAGCATTTTTTGTCATCATAGAAATGCTCAAAAGACAAAGCTTCTTCCACATATGTGACCGTGGACCACAAAACCCGTCTTAAGTGTAAATTTAGATATATAAATCATCTGAAAGCTGAATAAATAAGCTTTCCATTGATGTTGGTTTATTAGGATTGGACAATATTTGGCTGAGATACTATTTGAAAATCTGGAATCTGAGGGAGCAAAAAAATCTAAATACTGAGGAAATCGCCTTTGAAGTTGTCCAGATGAGTTCTTAGTCATGCATATTACTAATCAAAAATTACGTTTTGATATATTTACAGTAGGAAATTTACAAAACATCCTCATGGAACATAATCTTTACTTGATATCCTAATGATTTGTGGCTATTGCTAAATATATACCCCAGCGACTTAAGACTGGTTTTGTGGTCCAGGGTCACATATAGGGAACATTATGCTATCTTATAGGATACCTTTTTTAAACTGAATTCTGCGACAACAAGTTTGTTGAAAATATTAATTCAAGATGGCACGAGTCAAGAGAAATTGGTTGATTCAGTGCTATCTCAAGAACAGTTCATACATATTTTACAAAGTGGATAATTCATACTCATAATTTTGAACAATTTCTGTGAGGTGTAGGTTTAGGGGTGGTCATTTAAATGAATTCTTACATATTTGCAAACTCGTAAAATATATACGAATTGCCTTGAGATCAGGTTGGTCGATTTAATTTAGCACGTAGTAAGTATGATAAAGCATTGATAAAATGAACTAATTATTGGGCCATATGATCATATTAGCGAGGATTATGTTTTTTTTTTTAGCTTAAAGTATTTAGTTTTTAGCTTAGCAACTTGTTAACATTAAATACTGGAATCAACTTTGAATTATCTATTTGCTTCATAGTTTTGCACCATTACAAGAACTTTGAAGACTACTGAAAAAAGACCTTAAAAGGGTTTGCAAGTTTAGCTTGTTTCTCAGCCTGGTAAAGTTGGTCTGGTTTGCTGGTGTGAATGTATTACATTTTTTTGGGACTTGATTATAGTCAGGGAGAATTATTATCGCCCTCTTTTGCCTCTAAAACATTGCGCCCAAAAACAGGTCTTCCAGAACAGCGAGTCTAATGATTCTACCAGACCTGCATTCAGTCTACACTTAAGTGAGTGTGACAGTGGATTCAACACAAATGCTTTCCAGCTTCATACACTTTAACTGGAAAGCTCTGTTTCTAGCAATTTCTGGGAAACTTGTGATCAAGCATTGGTCCTACACAAGTCTGTTGGCAAACAATGAGAAAGCACATGTCTCTGGTTGCAGACTAGAATGCATTTACATCATCCGCTACCCAATTCTGACAGCAAGGTATGATCCAGACCAAAAAGTGCAGACAGTCCTGTGCTATTTGCTTTCTGGCCAGTTACACAGGAAAGACTTAGAACAGACTGGGATTTCCACACAGGTGTAGCTTTAAGTGAGAGCATATTAAATCCTCAAATGCTGCAGTAATAAATAAAATACGACCCCTTGGATTCATTCCATGCTGATTCTGGGATGTTGCCCTTAAGGTCTGTAAAACAAGTAGCCACTAGAGCCAATAATCTGTAGGCAATAATAAAAAAACAGCAAAACATGCCATGTAACATCATGATTCAATATAGATGTCTCAGATGGGAGTATTGTACTATATGTTCTAATGTTTTTATTAGTGGGCCGTGCTTAAGAAACTACTTAAACGTGACCGTAGGCATGTTGATGCATTAAAGTGCATCTAAAGTTATCCCTTTACAATGATAAACATCTTTAAACATGGACTCTATTAGCATATATGGGAATAGAAAACAGGATGTCTGCATTTCTGAAAAAAGAATAAGCCTTTGGAGTTTACCGTACTGTATACACCCGGTTATGCTCCTTGGCACCAAGGCAAGCACACCCAGAGGCCTGGTCAGTGGGTTAATTAAGTTTACAGAAGAAGCCAAGAGTGACGCAAAGCCAGATGGCATGTCATCACCAGTATAATTAGTATGATATGATATGCCATTATGACCTCACCATTGAAGTGTTTCTTAATATCAAACCACAGCCACAAGCAACATTGTGGCTGCGACAGTAGAAGGATGGAATGATTGGTAAAATTAGTTGGGATGGTTAAACATGGCTGATGGTGTGGTTGAAAGAGGGATACATTACAGTTATTTCTGGACTGTGAGATCACTCTCATAAACCCTGATGTTGGATCTCACTGGTTGGTCTAGATAGCTAATGTGGAAAATAGTCCATGTCATCCATGTCTTTCTGGTTGCAAACTCTCGAAATGTTCTCATTGAACTCAAAGGACCTGACCTAGAAATACAGTTCATATAAATGACTCAACTGTATTACAAGAATCAAGGGATGTTGTACAGGGAAAGGTTGCCTGTTTCAAATGTTTATGCACTTCTTAAGATCACACCTTTGGTGTACGTATTAATTACTGCTAAAGCAAGCAATTTTCCCCTTAAATCACCACTTAGAAGTGCTTTAAGATTCCAAAGAATTCAGAGTGCAGGGCTACCAAAGTGTGGGAAGTGCAGATGGGAGTATTGAGTTACCTTCTATACTAAGAGGAAGGCACATCCGTTGTCAAACAATCCCATGCCACACATCTCCCAGATCTAGATACCGTCGATCCCCAGTCAGAAAGTTGACTAAGTCAGTCATCAGCAATTGGGAGTTGTCATGTACATGGTATGGCATGGAGAGGAAGGAACAATTCCGCTAACCTTTCACGTAACTCCCTGTCAAAAGTCAAACTTAACTACCATCCAAGTGGCTAAAAGGAGACCTGGGAGTAAAACGAAAGGGTGACAGGTAGCTTTAAGAATGAAATAATTGGTCTGTGGTTTTGGAATCGAGAGGAAACTAGATAGGACATACTGTATAAACTTAGGAAACATGCAGGAAAAACATTAGTGAGGTAATGGCTGATGTTCCCACTAGGACAATTGCAGCAGGGTGTATTAATTACAGTGCAAGTGACAGCTGAATGCTTGACGTTAGAGTCTTTGACTTTCACTGGCACTCCAAATGGTAAGTCAATGCAAGCTATAGTTACATGCTGTTACAACCTAGGTTCTGTGCAAAGCCCAGGGACAGCGGTAATTGTTTTTAAAGCAAATTTCCATGTTCTTCCCTGAACATTTTGGGCGAGACTTAAAGTTCAGAGAAAAAGGGACCAAAAAGTGACCTTTTCTATGTAGCTCTCAAATCTCATTTGGGCATATTAACATTTGGCATATGTTTTTTTTTTTTTTGAGTAGATAATAACCCATAAAAACCACCTTATTGTAATACTTATACAATACTTATATTGTATAAATCAATACAGTTGAAGGCAAAGATAAAGGTTTTTTTCATAAACAATGACTGAAACTTTAGCCTGTCCTAAACCAACAGTGCTTTACAGGAGGGCTGTCTCAAACATGTCAAATCTCATTGAGACACCAGAAGTTTTAGGCCATGAGAGTCTTGGTGAACTCAAGTTAAAGGACTCTTAGATTCTGGTGTGTGTTTCCATCTGACAGAATAATGATCAAAAACACACCTAGGACATGAAATGACAGATTCCAGGATTTCTTTTGTGCTAACATGATGTGAGAATATCACTCAACTTGATGTGAAACCCTCTGTGAAATTCTGCCTGCAGAATCAATGAGATCACACAAAATTTTATAATACCTTTCCAGCAGCATCCTGGGATGAAGGTGACAGAGCATCCAGACCATGCATGCAACCAAGCTAGGAAAAGGGATACTAATACCCTCAGGTGTTTTTGCTGCAGATTATAATACGTCTTGCAGAAAACAAGTGATAAAGCACCTCATATGCATGTTTGAGCAAAAAGAACCAATGGTTCCCATTGACAAGTACATGCATCTCTAACATAAAATTTTTCTGAAAGAACCAATAAGAAAGAATGCCCATCATTTGCAGTGTTGTAAATATACAACCAGCCGACCAAGAGACTTGAGTAATAAGAGAACTCCATAAACCCAAATGGTCTCAAACTGGTAATTTCATATGCCCTCTCCAGCTCTTTAATTGATGCCACATGCAAAATAACTCAAAACCTATTACACTTGAGGCACATGTAACCCATGAACCCCCAGCATGGTTCATATGTGTTCCTCTAGGTCTGGACTACTATCAGTCAGCCATCTGCTCTAAATGCCCACAGAACAAAGCGAATTTCATCAACGCCTTCTTCATGAAGATATAGCGAGAGCCACCATGCAGAGCTCCCAACTAGTCATTAATTCTTTATTTGTATCACCGTTGGCTTAGAAACTGCTTGTAAAGTTATCTTTGGAAGGATCAGAAAGGGATGTACCAAATATTCATGAATAGCAAGCCAATATCCAGGTTCTGTGTGGAGTGGTAAGACTTTATGAAGAGTGTACACAACTTTAAATGCCAACTGATTGTGCTCTGGAAGACTGTTCCAGATGGTTTGGACTCAAAGTAAACCCCTTCTTCACATTATAAACAGCTGCAGTTGTCTCAGACACATGGCCTAATGTATTAATTGCCCATGATTCAAGATTCCATGATAATGCTATTAAAACCACAAAGGCCAATACGATTTAAATTTACCCTGCTTGATATAATAATAACATTTGCTAATCAAAAACAGATTTATAAACAATGCTTTCTGCTTTGAATTTTGCACCACGCTTCACATCCGTGTCATCAATCATTGTAATCATTGGGAACCTGAATCTGACACGCTATCAGCGTTTTTCTTTGAAATTAAAGATGAACTCATTATTCTTTCTTAATGCTTAAATAAGAACAAACGAATTAGGGAAGCGAGGGAACGATTCATCTTAAAAGACAAGCTCCAGGTTCAAAACAAGTTCGACAGCAGCTGCAACCACATCTGTACATTCAATTGACTAGTCCCTCCGTTTTCCCAAACAAGCAAAGATTGTGTTTACAGTAATGCATTTACACAACTAATGTGCAGCGGTCTGTAGCTGGATGATCCTTGTCTTGATGTTTTGAAGAAGCGCCTGCAGTTTCTACTGCTATGACATCACCAATAAAATATGCTTTAATGGAACATAAGTTAATCTCAATACTGTGTCTTTCCAAAAAGCCCTTGTGGAGTTTCTATGTGTGAAAATTTAACATTGAAGACCAAGAGCATCAAGAGTAGCCAAGAGAATAGTAAAAAAAAAAAATGTTTTCCATTCCATTGTTTTATTCAAGCACGAACAAGTAACTTCAAAAGACAAAAAGAGTGTCGGAATCTCCCTCTCTGCAATTTCCTAAGGTGATTTGATAATTCCACAGAAGTTGCAAGAAACAAATAGTGTACTTGTAGTTGGGAGGTGTGACCCCCCTAGCTGAGAAATTATTGGTGGATATTCTTGGCCATTTCAGTCGGGAAACATGTTTATGTCAGAGTTGAGGAAAGTAATGATTAAAGATATGTTGAGCATGCCCATGACAAGAATGTACAAGAAAATAACAAGATGCAAATACCAAATTTAATTTTCCATAATTAAGGCCTGGAAAAATAAATGACCCTAGAATTGTAGTCTTTAGCGCAGTTCATAATGTAACATGGGACATAACCTGAGCTTCCACAGTTCATGAATCACACTTACTTCAGTTTCCACAGTTTAGTAGTCAGCGTCACAGGGTCTGTGAATGGAAGCCCTGTTTCTTCAACTACTGAACCAGCAGGCTAGAACGTGGCTTCCAGCATTTATACACATGAGTCACATCCTGCTGGAGCCTTCACATCATCCCGACTATTAGCCGACATCATCATCTCAGCAGACATGCTGAGACTACACACTGTCTGTGTTTAAAGTTGGTCTACCACAATTGTAGGAATGTGCACTTTCATTTGTTAAATGATACCAAACCCCCGATGATTTTCACATGTACTCTGCACATACACTACACCAAGACAAGCAAGAAACTAGACAGGTTCTGTAAAATAATATGTGCCTACGATAGCATAATCTAGAGGGGGAAAAAGACAAATTGTGAATCCTAGGCTGTAAATCTTGACTTCTAATCTATCATTTGTGTGTGTGTGTGTGTGTGTGTGTGTGTATTTGTACTCTGGTTTTATGTGGTTTTGAAAAAAAAAAGTAAAACGTTTTATAGTAATTACAATAACAGATTCATTTATTGGCTTTTTAAAAAATGTCAAAATCCATGTAAAAAGTAATACCGTTTTTCATGTTTATTTAGCTTCATCATTCTCATAAATGGTTTTCATTATATATATATATATATATACAAACCATGTATCATTAATTTAGATATATCATTACATTTCTTTTTTTGAGTGAAGCAACATGATATTTTGTGACCTGAACCAACTTTTTATTTCCATAAAAAGGTCAAATTATCTGATATTTTATATTTTATTTGAGACTTCCTGACCTTCTCATTCAGTCATGAAGGACTGCAGGTATCCTCTTTTTGACATAATTTCCTTTCTATGCACCCCCCCTCCCTGTAAGCAATATGTTATGCTTCTTCTAACATGCACCACTAATATGAAATGCAGATACAATGAAACAACATTCAGTGGTGTGCTGCTAACACGTCCAACTTTCCATGAAAAGTACTCCAACATGTTTTAACGCTGGAGAGACAAGTGAGGTTTATTTATGTAGCGAACCTGAGACCTCCTCAGCTTTTAGTCAAATCCCACAAGATTGAATACATGAGAGAGTGAAAGTGCAGGGCAAAGTGATTAGAAGGCCAATAATCTCTCCAGTGTAGCCAATCGCCAACAATGGAGCAGTGTACTTTACCCCACTCACCATACATCTGACCTTCAAAAGAGGTCTGAAGAGTTGAGACTCAAATCGGTCCTCCCCATTGGGCCGTCTAAAAATCCTGAGTTCACACTTAGCAATTGTCTTAAACTTAAGCAGTGAAACGGAAGAAAGTAGATTTAAACTAACAAAAGTACTTTAAACAAACTGTTCCCAGTGAATTACTGCATGAGCAAATAACACATAGTGTCAATAAAATGAGCAATGAAAGATCTCATCATCTGGCAAAAAAAAACTGGGCAATGACTTGAATAGGATTATGTTTGTGTCCAAAAAGCGACATGACTGATCGTTTTTCTGCATTCAAATGTGCAACCCTCCTTCCAACAGTGCTCTACATCCCCATTTGAAATGGCATGTTCAGGTACTTGTTGACACCAATGTGAGCAGTGATTTACTGTGGAGGCGTCCTGTTACAAACAGATGCAGACATGTAGTTGAATTTGTTCCAGGTCATTGCAGGGTCCTGGAAAATAAAGCCAATCTATGCTTGTCATTTATGAAAGAGGCAATGAAGAAGTGCTGTAGATGAGCAGATGAAAGAGATGAAGGAAGGAACATCTTAAGAACTGTTTAAAACTTGTGTGGCCCAAGAGGTTAAGCTGAAATACTGCAATTAATAAAAAGACACATGTAAATAATGCATACGTTACTTGCCATGACATATTTAGTGCAAACAAGACTTATTTTTATGGGTTAAAAAAAGTTGTGGAACACAAAATGAGATGTTCTTGCTGCTCCTTTCTGAGGCCGTCAAACTTCAACATGGAGAAAAAAAATTAAAAGAAGCATCATAAAGAACAAGAAAAAACAGTCCAAGTCTTCTATAGCCAAACAATATAGCTTTGTGTTAGAAATAGACAGAATATCATTTGCACTTATTTCATTTGCGTATTCTTGGCATGGCAATGACGGCAAAGACCATTTAAGTAAATGACAACTTAAATGTTGGCATATTCCTCATAAAAGCTATCTTATGACTACAGAAAACTTAATGCATAATGCATAAGTAATAAAAACTGCTTTTATGGTACTTTTGGAGCATCACTTGTGGAAAAGAAGTACACTTTAGTATACTTTTTATTACAAAAAGAGTACTTGTTACACAAATAATATACTTCAAAGAAAATACTTAAGTGCAAAAAAAAAATGTCAGGCACTTAACAGCTTGTTAATTCAAATATTAAAGTAAATATATAATAGTTTGTTTTAAATAAATTTCTATTAAATGCAGTTAGCAGAATTTGTGACTTTTTAAACCCATTTAAGTTATTTGCAAATTGATAACTACTTCATTATGGAAATATAGTTTGCTGGATGTACTGACAAACTGAAATATATATTTTTATTGGCATTTCTATTGAAACCTGTAT
Organism: Carassius carassius; assembly: GCF_963082965.1. NCBI lineage: Eukaryota > Metazoa > Chordata > Actinopteri > Cypriniformes > Cyprinidae > Carassius > Carassius carassius. The sequence goes on along the minus strand of NC_081770.1, from coordinate 23,923,283 downwards.
ATCATGTATTTAAATATTTTGTAATTACACGTTAAGTTGCACTTTAGTACATTTAAATGATCTTAACTTTAATATGTATTACGTATTATGGAGTGTACTGTATGCTCCTTACATGCACTTAAGTGGCCTTTTATTCAATTAATATTATATTATTTGCAAGTACAGTTTATTAAAATATAATTTGATGCACTTTTCTATGCAGGCAAAGGTGCACTGCAACAAATCAAGTTTACAACAAAGGTTACAAACATAACATTTGCTCTAAATACGAATAAACACACTTTAACCGATACAGAAACCACAGTGGAGCTCTCGAGTTTCAAGTTGACCTTTTACAACACTATGACAACTTTGCTCTCTGAAAACCAGCTGTCTTCAAATTTTTGGTAAACATTTGTAATACTAAACATTGTTCTTCATAGACTCTATCGAAGGAAGCCACAATTTCATTCAAAATAAGCATGAGAGAAGCCAAGTGCGATAGAAGAACACTGTTCCAGACTGCAGACAGATGTTCGCTTGGCCGCCGCATCCCGTTTTCCACTCTTTCTCAGACTTTGCCAAAATTCCCCCCAAGAGTCGTTTCATTCATCAGCTTTGCCCAACAGCTCTAGGACTTCTACTGTGACCCCCGCAGGACTCCTAAAATCAAGGCAAGCCAGGATATTCTATCTTTATGGAGTCGCATTATATCTGACGCAGTTTTACGAGGGCCTAAATCAAGAAGATCCGCCGATAAAGGGGAAATATGTGACATAAATCAAGATTTAACAAGAAGTGGCTTGTACTGTATATCAGCGAGCTGGAGTGGCTATCTAAACCAAAGACTTGTTTATATCCACTCCACTGTCACGTACAAAATTCTGGCTTGTGATCTGGAAAACAAAGCGCCCCTGTGAGATATATACGCATCTGCTCGACGAAGTAGCTCGATCTTGCAGAATTTACAGTCTCTTGGAAGCGCACGCAATTCAGTGGTTGTGTTTTCTACATCGTAATCCCAGGCTGGGCCACTTATTGTGCAATGAAATAAGGCAACGTGCCCACACATTCCTGCTGCGCTGTTATCCGCTTAGAGTCGGTCATGCACAAAATGTTTGGCAGAAGAAATGCCATGCTCTCTGGTTGAGCGTGTTGATGGGCACGAACCGGACCCTGCCAAGCGGCTGGGGAAACTCCACACACACATGCACACACACGAACACACACACACTTTTCAAGCGACGCAGGTGCACTGTTTGCTTAGTTTTCAAGTGCTTGCATAGCTAAAACAACAAGCTTCGAAAGTCATAAAGGAAAACTTATACGGTGGGGTTCTGTTATAAACTATGATATCTTCTCAATCACTGTATATTAAATTCTGCCGAGCTGATGATGAAGATAAGAGGCTAATGGTGGAAAGAATGAGATACGATGCTGGCACAGTGCAATTCACAGGGTTTTTCCATGATCTTATCTGTTCTTGCACTGGTTGTATTACAATAGATATGGGTTGGGCTTTTTGAGGTTATTGAAAAGAAGACAATAACAGCGACACTGAGGTCACAGTTGGGACACTAAACTTCTGAGTATCAAAATATAACATTTAAGAGAGACACGATAAATGATTTTGGTGAAAAAAAGACTATTTCCTTAATTACAAATTGATTTGGGCTACTAATAAAAGTGAGAACTCAGTTAGAACAGTTAGATATAGCTCAATATCTAGATTAAATAAGAATATTCATTTATAAAATTACCATGTTAAACTTTGCAGCAATATATGATCATGTAAATAATAATAATAATTTAAAACTTTGTAGCAGTATAATGGCATAAAATAATAATAATAAAAATAATAATTATGATGATGATTATTATTATTTACAAATTTGCAGCAATATGATGCCATAAAATAATAATCATCATCATCCGCTATTATTATTATTATTTACAATTTTGTTGCAAATTATGATGCATGAATAAAAATAAACTCATTATTATTATTATTATTAATTTAAAACTTTGCAGCAATGTGATGGCATAAATAATAATAATATCAATGAGAAGCCGAATAATTATTATTATTTAGTAAATACCGTGTCATTTTAACAGATAGCTCAAAATAAAGGTAATAATAATACTTTAATAGCAAATATTTGTCATCATTTTTTGTATTACTCTAAAAGTTTTTATTGCTGTGGTCTAATAATTATTTGATAAATAAAAACATCTTCAAAAACAATAAAAAGTTTCTTTGACACTTTAAATAATCATAAAATATTGGTTGTTGAGTACAATTATTATTTATTTCGACACCTGTTACCTGTCAATCTGTTACTGATTCAGTGATTAATTCAGTGCAAGATTCATCACACAGATTCAAACCAGTAACTTAAGGTGATTATTTTAAATCGTATTGCACAACTTTAAAAAGTCAGCTCAAAGGAGCAGTTTGTGCTTGAATCGGACTACACATCTCATGCTATTTTTGATGTAAGTCCATGAGCACAATTCAGTTTTTTTTTTTTTTTGCATCACACCAAATTAAATTCAGACTGCAAGCTCGCATTCATAATGGGTAAAATATGACTCAGCAGCGACAGTGTACAATGAAACATGAAAACATCAGTCGCTTTACACGTGACAGTCTGTCCACAATGCGAGAACAGGCGTTTTTGCTGAGCTTTGATCTTTCTCTGATTGGTCCTTTTGATGTGAAAGGAACTAACCAATGACAGAGCGACAGGGGGCACGACCAGTGGCACAAAACTCACCCTTTCATTACCCAAAACAAGCTGCTGCCTTTCCTTTCAGAACTGCAAACACACTTCAAGAGGAAAACAAAATATTTGCCTAGATAAATGCTGATCGACCGAGGAACACAAACACACAGACTTGTCAATGAAGTAACAGTTGGCGCCTGTTTCCCCTTCGTCCAGGCCGAAAAAAGCCTCATTATGCCAGGAATATGATGGGAAAGAGGGCCATGTGGTTAAAATATCAAAGAGCACTGGAATGTTACATATTTTCTCAAATATCACCCCATATATTCGCATACAGACATCTCTTTAAGACATTGAGTGAGCAGGAGCGCTGACAGGAATGTGTCTGATCTCTCGCCCTGGTCATCGCTAGAACTGTGCCGACTTGAAGTCTAAACCACTGCTTTTCTCTCTATTAATCACTTTCTGTCCCTGGACACAGACCGCTGCCCTCAGAATGTCACGCTCCGTTCCCATCTGTCTGGACTGCTGTCCAAGCACTGTATTAAATATCTCAATCATTTCAGGGTTTGAAGTTAAAGACTGTTACGACATACAAAACACTCTCCAGAAGGGTCATCTGTAAGGGGGGCATATTAATATTCAAAAAATTTCCAAGCAAAAATGTAAATTTGCTGAAAATGTACTCACCCTTAAGGCATCTAAGATACTGAAGTTTGTTTCTTTATCGGAACAGATTTGGAGGAATTAAGCATTACATCACTTGCTCTCCAGTGGATCCTCTGCAGTGAATGGGTGCCGTCAGAATGAGAGTCCAAACAGCTGATTAAAACATCAGAGTAAGCTACAAGTAATCTACACCACTCCAGTTCATCAATTAACATCTTGTGAAACCAAAAGCTGAATGTCTGTATATATTTTTTACCAGAGAGCCTGAAACAGGAGAGAAATATGCACAGAAGCAAAACATTTCTAAACAATTATGCTTGGTGGATTTTGATGTGAGAGGACAATATGGAAAGGACTTTTTCACTGGAAGTTACTGGAGGTGGATAACTGGGATGTTTTTATCAGCTGTTTGGACTCTCATTCTGACGGCACCCATTCACTCCTGAGGATACACTGGTGAGCAAGTGATGTGTTGCCAAAGTTCTCCAAATCTGTCCCCATTAGGAAATAAATGGATGACCTAAGGGTGAGTAATTTTTCAGCAAATTCTCATTTTTGGTTGAACTATTCCTTTAAAACATCAAAGCTCTGGGTTTACAATATATTCCTGAAATCCTGCTAAAATCTTTTTGTTGTTTTGTATTACAGTATATTCTTGAATTGGTGGTTTGTGAAAGCGTCTAATATAACATTGCCACAGATTTACAACTTTACTTATAATGGTTATTTGCAGGAACTAAAATGAATGTGAATCGTTTGAATGTGAGACCTGCAGACACGAACTTTCTAGAGATTTCCTCTGCTACAGTTAGCTCTCGGAACTGCGTAATAAGCACTTCGTACCACAAATTTCAGTTTACTCACTTTTCTGTAGGCAAGTTGCAGGTAGTTATAGGGATTTCTTCTATTGAAATCTTGAATGACATCCTCGCTAATTTTATGCATGGACTGGGTTCCGATTTTTCCCTCAATGCATTGATTTAAACAATGCCCTCTATAGAGGATCACTTCAAAAATCTTATCAGTCAGAAAGCTGTCAAAGCGATGCTGGTCGCTGCATTTCAGCCTGCATCTGATCCTGGTCTGGCGCACTTCAGAGAAACTCTTCAGCGCGCTCTCCATGTACCGCACCACACCGTCATAGTCTCCTTTATAAAAAGCCTCCACTCCGTTATCATAAAGCAGGTCGAACGGTTCCAGGGAGGTTGATGACAGCAGAAGTGCCTGGAGGATGCATGTCAAAAAGACGAAGATTTTAGAGTTCACATCCATCTTCTGGAGCTGTAGCTGGCAAGATAATGCGCTCTGAGAGTGATGAATAAACACAGTCCAGTGGTCTAGTGGATGTTACAGAGGGAACGGTCTAATGAAAGTGACGGCTTAACTACCGTTCTGAGCTTTAAGGCAGTTTCGTTGCCACTCATAATGAATGACCGATTACTGGGGACATTTTTAGCAATGACCCCCCGTCCCTCCCATTTATTTCTTTTGTGCTGACTCCTCCCCTACAGCCCACACAAGAAGGAAAAAAATAACATGACGGCTGTCTGACGTTTTATTTAGGCTATTAGTTTTTTTTTTTGTTTTTTTTTTACAATGACATATTAGTGCTTCTGAAATGTAGAACTTTAAAAAGTAGCCTACTTTAAACAGTCTTGTCTCTATTACAGATAATAGGCTACACTGCTTCACAGACACAGAACATTCTTTTTTTTATTTTATTTTTTAATAAGAGCATTATATAGACAAAGAAAAAAGCAGTCACAGTAGAACAAGTAAACAAAATATACTTGTAAATAACAAAATATATATATATATATATATATATATATATATATATATATATATATATATATATATATATATATATATATATATATATATATATATATATATATATATTCAATAAATAAAAAAACTACAGGGTATAAACAAGATGGGGGTACAACGAGACAGAACATTCTAGTGAGATCCTCACAAAGCCCTCGAAAGCAAAGACCTCCTGTCGCCGTTTAAACGTCTCCCTCTAGAGGATAGAAATCATACTGCAGCTCTCCGTCAATGTATAGTCGTGGCCAAAAGTTTTGAGAATTACATAAATATTAGTTTTCAAAAAGTTAGCTGCTAAACTGCTTTTAGATCTTTGTTTCAGTTGTTTTTGTGATGTACTAAAATATAATTACAAGCACTTCATACGTTTCAAAGGCTTTTATCGACAATTACATGACATTTATGCAAAGAGTCAGTATTTGCAGTGTTGGCCCTTCTTTTTCAGGACCTCTGCAATTCGACTGGGCATGCTCTCAATCAACTTCTTGGCCAAATCCTGACTGATAGCAACCCATTCTTTCATAATCACTTCTTGGAGTTTGTCAGAATTAGTGGGTTTTTGTTTGTCCACCGGCCTCTTGAGGATTGACCACAAGTTCTCAATGGGATTAAGATCTGGGGAGTTTCCAGGCCATGGACCCAAAATTTCAACATTCTGGTCCCCGAGCCACTTAGTTATCACTTTTGCCTTATGGCACGGTGCTCCATCGTGCTGGAAAATGCATTGTTCTTCACCAAACTGTTGTTGGATTGTGTGAAGAAGTTGCTGTTGGAGGGTGTTTTGGTACCACTCTTTATTCATGGCTGTGTTTATGGGCAGAATTGTGAGTGAGCCCACTCCCTTGGATGAGAAGCAACCCCACACATGAATGGTGTCAGGATGCTTTACTGTTGGCATGACACAGGACTGATGGTAGCGCTCACCTTTTCTTCTTCGGACAAGCCTTTTTCCAGATGCCCCAAACAATCGGAAAGGGGCTTCATCGGAGAATATGACTTTGCCCCAGTCCTCAGCAGTCCATTCACTATGCTTTCTGCAGAAGATCAATCTGTCCCTGATATTTTTTTTGGAGAGAAGTGGCTTCTTTGATGCCCTTCTTGACACCAGGCCATCTTCCAAAAGTCTTGGCCTCCCTGTGCGTGCAGATGCGCTCACACCTGCCTGCTGCCATTCCTGAGCAAGCTCTGCACTGGTGGCACTTCGATCCCGCAGCTGAATCCTCTTTAGGAGACCATCCTGGCGCTTGCTGGACTTTCTTGGACGCCATGAAGCCTTCTTTACAAGAATTGAACCTCTTTCCTTGAAGTTCTTGATGATCCTATAAATTGTTGATTTAGGTGCAATCTTAGTAGCCACAATATCCTTGCCTGTGAAGCCATTTTTATGCAATGCAATGATGGCTGCACGCGTTTCTTTGCAGGTCACCATGGTTAACAATGGAAAAACAATGATTTCAAGCATCACCCTCCTTTTAACATGTCAAGTCTGCCATTCCAACCCAATCAGCCTGACATAATGATCTCCAGCCTTGTGCTCGTCAACATTCTCACCTGAGTTAACAAGACGATTACTGAAATGATCTCAGCAGGTCCTTTAATGACAGCAATGAAATGCAGTGGAAAGTTGGGATTAAGTTAATTTTCATGGCAAAGAAGGACTATGCAATTCATCTGATCACTCTTCATAACATTCGGGAGTATATGCAAATTGCTATTATAAAAACTTAAGCAGCAACTTTTCCAATTTCCAATATTTATGTAATTCTCAAAACTTTTGGCCATGACTGTACGTTTACATCAACCATTACAACATCAATCTAACTCTATGTTAGACTAAAACATTTTTTTTAAATTAATGAGATTAAGGGATGATATAAATCAGGGGATGAAGCTTTTGCTAATTTTGCTAATATTTTGCAACATTGTGATCTATTTTAAGCATTGCATACTGTAAGAAAAATCTTCAGAATTTCTGACAGACTTGCCAACAAATGAAACACCTCCACTTACAAAATCCCGCTGCAAAAACAAACCAAGGAAACTATCTCTCATCTCAAGATCTCCCTCCAGCGAGGACTTTAGCTGTGTTTAGTGTGGGTTGTTTACAGGATATAAAGCGTTAAGATGTCACACCCTACAAACACATTCCCGTGGTGTTTTATTTTACTGTGTAGGGCTGTCAAAGCCATACTTCAGAGTGGTTATTTTAATTGGATACGGTAACTTTCATTAAGATCATTTCCTGTGCCATTTGTAATTTGTGAAAAGAAGAGAAAATCACTTTTCCAAAAAGAAAAAACTAACCTCTCTTTCTAACATCGTTTTTGTTTTCTTGTTTCAACTGATTAATAGTATCATTCTCAACGTAAATTACAATGAATATACGTATATTATGATTATAAATAGTAACCATTCGAACCGCAAGATGGCGCCAGAATAAGAAACTTAGAATAAGTTTCAGAGAGCAGCATAATATAGACCTAATTCATATATAAATATATAAATATTAGGGTTACAAAATGTGGTGAAATTATTTTTGCATGATTGTATAAGATGACACATTCATAGATTTATCTAATTCAAAACGAATGTGAAGTGACCTGGTATTCAAATATATTGATGATGTTGGGCAAGAGGTATAAAAACACTGAAATTCTGAAGTCTTAGTTTTGCATTGACATATATTCTAGTACACTCCATTACAGCTTGGAATATTCTTAATCTTTAACCCTCGGGGGTCCGAGGGTGATTTAGGGCCCTGGAGAAGTTTTGACATGCCCTGACACTTATTCCTCTCAGCGCCTCTTAATCTGAGGTGAATTCCATCTTATTCCTCTCAGCGGGTCTTTAAATTCCGTTTTATTCCTCTCAGCGCCTCTTAATCTGAGGTGAGTTCCATCTTATTCTTCTCACCGCGTCTCCATCGTTTAAAAGTACATGTCAGGCTTTCTATAGATATATCTCTCATGTATGTGTGACAAATATTCACTTCGTTTGTTCATTTTAGTAATGCATTTCAAATAAATATGTGTGGAGAATGAGACGGCTAAAAGCACACCCTGTATATTTTCTTTATTTTACAAAAGCACAATGTTTTGTTTATATTGTCAGTGTACACAAATAAATGTAGACCCCTTTGTGGATTTAAATGATGTATTACTCTTATATGTATGATTAAATATGGCAGAGCATTTTAACGTCTTTTCCCTGTTATCATTAAAATCTAAAAGTGACGTTGCTGGTGCCACTGTCGACTCAGGGAGGTATTTTTTTATCCTATCAAAAATTAATCTGGGTTGAAACTCATAGGCTACATTGTATTTCTAGGTTGCTACTCGAATGTTAAAAGTAACATTGATGATTGGAAAGTTTAAATGAACAGCATTTATTTGCTGAATACAAATACTATGCATTAAATTTATCAAAAGTGATGGGCAAAGACATTTATAAAGTTACAAAATATTTTTATTTCAACTAAAAACATTATTCAGAAATTTCTATTTTTCAAAGGCGAATAAAAATACTACACATTTTACACATTCAAAAGTTTTATAATTGTAAAGAATATGTTTGTTCAGCAAGGATGCATTAATTTAACCAAAAGTAACAGTGACAGACATTACATTGTTACAAAAGATTTTTATTTAAAATAGTAAAAATATCCCCACATTGACTGTAAAGCTATGACTGGGATATGACATCATCTTCCTCTGTGGTCAACTCTGAAGCAATCCCAGCCTTCTAGTTTTCTAATGGCTTCTTTCTAATTGACTCACAAACATCTAAACATACATTAAAAGTGTTTAAATCCTAGCACATGGATGTCAGTTAGTAAAATAACAATAACATACAATTACAGATATATGTATATATTTAATTACTATAAAATGGCTTATTATTGTCTTTTTCTTCATTAACACAATGCATGCACATACACAACATTTAACCAGAGTCTGCCATTGAGATTAACTGTAGGTATTCAGATGGTCTCAGGATCATTAAAAATAGTCTTTTCAGGATTCCTGGAGACCGGATAGTTGCTGATCAATTTTTTGGATAGTAGATGCGTCACGCTGCAGGCGCATAAGAGAACGCCTCCAAATAAACAAAGCACAGATGCAATAAATGCACCAATCAGAGATCTGCCAACCACATACCTGCAAAGACCCAGCACAGACAGTCAGTTTTTGATTCCAAAAGACCACAGAATCATTGAATCTAATGAATATTAGAAACAATATGAAACAGAACAACCCCTACCTCTCCTTCCCTGTGTCATTCTGAAAGAAATCATCAACAATTCCATATATAAACCAGCTGGTTATGCCCAAAGAAAGAAGACCTGGTTAGGAAAGAAGAATGCACATAATTCACTTAATTCTAAATGTAGAGGAGATAAGAGGCAATTGTATGATTTTAAATATAAATTTACATTTTGGCATAATTACTCCAGTTCAGAAATCATTATAATATGCTGATTTGCTTCTCAAGTAACATTAATTATTATTATTATTATTATTATCCTCAATATCATACATTTTGAAAACAGTTTTGCTGCTTACTAATTTTATAGAAATAATTGTACTTTTTTCGAAGATTTCTGATGAATTGAAAGTTCAGAAGAATTTATATTAAATTAAAAACTATTGTAACACTGTTAGTTTAGGTCAATTTAACGTATCCTTGCTTAAAAAAGTATTAATTTCTTTCAAATAATAATACAAATATATTATATAGTATTTTTATTTGTCTTTGAGAAAAAGAAAGTTCAAAATAATTTATTTATTTGAAATAAAAATCTTTTGTTAAATGTATTTGCTGTAATTTTTCACCAGTTTAATGCCACTTTGATTAATACAAAGTTCAAAATAATTTATTTTTCATAAAAAAATATTTTCTAACAATATAATGTCTTCACTGTTCCTTTTGATTAAAATAATGCATCCTTGCTGAACAAAATTATTAATTTCTTTACAATTATACAACTTTTGAACAGTAGTGTATATGTAAAATGTGTAGTATTTTTATTTGTCTTTCCAATCACCAACGTATGCATTTTCATAGAAATATTAAATTAGTTGCTTTTAACATTTAAGTAACAACCTAGAAATACAATATATAGCCTATGAGTTTCAACTCAAAACTATCTTTGATAGGATACAAAAAAAAAAAAAAACTCCTAGCACCAGTTTATTTGCGATTTTATTCAATACTCCTGAACTCACCACCACACACAGAAAGGATTCCTCCTAAGAAGGCAGCTCCATCTTTCGACTTCTTGTTCTCTTCTAAACATCTTGTACATCTGAGACCAGCAATGGCCACCAGCGCAGCGAGGCTTGAAAAGACGATGCTGGTGATCATGATTGCTCGACCCATCCGGATTTTAACTGCAACAACACAGCAGCGATTACAACAGAAGCTAGTGGCTGAAGGATCGAATGATCCACAGAACAGATACTCACACGTCTGATGAAGAAGAGAAGTGTAACTTGTGCAGCTCAAGTGAGACGAACTGTCCACTGAGCAATCCATCCACAATCCTTTATATCTCTCCAGAACCACAGTCTTGTCGTTGTCATGTCCAAGGATTTCCCATTCATTCGTAAATGTGCCTATAATGAGGCCACATAATCCAGTAATAGACAGAATATAACCGATGAGCTGAAAAGCCATGGATGGATTAGAAGACGAATGCAGTTTTCAGTCACTAATACTGTATGTGTCCGCTGTAATGTAATGCAAGCTGAGAAATCCGGGCTGCTATTTATTAGCATGTGAGTAGGGGTGAATCAACGGTCATGACACTCATGGATGGGACATTGGGTCAGACTTCCTTGAAAGTAAACACTTTTGTTTGGAATAAAATCTAGCATGAACTTCTCTAGTGTTAGGTGTGAAGCAGCAATCGAAGTTTGGGTTGGAAAACAGAAGGTTGTTGGTTCGATACCCTTAACATCAGTCAATCCAGATAAAAGCATCCTTTAAATAAACAGTAACATTTTTATTTTGGTGTACTAACATGGAGGAAAGAGATGAGAAACGTTTCGTGTGAAATGATGTGTTGACATCTGAACTACATAGATCAGCACATTCCCTCTGATGACAAATGCATCGTGATCTTGATACATCTTAAGAGCTTGATTCACACCTATTTACTCAGACAAATCCAAAAGATATATTCATCGTTTCCATTCATAATCATGTTCCCTCCTCTTTTTGGGTCGTGATTGTAACAGGAAACAAATGGGTGGGTTAGTGGGGAAATGGACACTAATATTGTGTGAAGTTCATGTCATCCACTAATAGTAAAAGTGACTAATACTACTGTTGAAAAATATTGTTTATTTTATTTAGAGGCATTTTCATGTTTTTTAATTTCATTTTTTTTTTATGTACCCCAAACCATGGAATTTTGGTATTTTCAGATTTCTGAAAGATCATGTGACAATGAAGACTGGAGTACTGATGCTAAAAAAAAAAAAAAAATTGCATCACAGGAATAAATTACATTTTAACCTATATTTAAAAGAAAACAGTAAGATTAAATAAATACAAAATTCACATTATTACTGTTTATACTGTGGTTTTGATTAAAGAAAAGCATATTTAGTGCGCATAAGAGACTTCTTTTAACAAAAAAAATAAATAAAAATAAATAAATAAATAAATAAAAAAACCTTTGACCAACAGTCAGTGTACGTATTTCTTTCTTTTTTTTTTGTTATCCGTAGGTCGAATTACAATAAACAGGGAAGATTTTTTTAAATACCTTTTAAAAATTTTTTAAATTTATTTATTTTTTCATTTGTTGTTAAACGTGTATTTTTGTAAAAAAAACTTTAAAAATAAACAGTTTCAAAAATCGAAGAGCTGCTTTTTGTTCACACTCTTGCAAAACTTGTTTGTGTGACATTAGGAGGTAAGTAATGAGTTTAGAGAAACAGAAAGAAAGGAATCATGCCAGAAACACCAGTGCAGATGTACTGTATGCTTTGGCTCTTGCACAAAAATGTATTCCAGTACTCAAGATGATGACTGTACAAAGACACTTTTTGGTTTCATCGCAGGAGTCATGTATTGCTGTAGTACATTGTGATTTCATTCTGTTGAAAAGTAGCACACATCTCCTCAATAAGCTACATGATTTAAAATCCCATTCATGTAAAGATTGAAAAGGTCTTTTTAAAAAAAAAAAAAAAACATATTAATAGTGTGTAATGAAAGAATCCAGTGCCATCGTGTGGTCCTCCAATATACTGTCTGATTGAAAGCACATTATCAGTTCTCTCTTGATTTAGTTCATACAAATAGATGAAAATTCTGTCATCCTTTACTCACTTTCCACTTGTTCCAAACCTGAATGCATTTCTTTCTTCCGTTAAGCACAAAAGATGTTTTGAAGAATGTTGGAAACCAGATAGTTGAGAGTAGAGTACAGATTGACATTTATTATAATAATTGTTTTTATTTACAATATGAAGTCAATGGCTACCATTAACTCTTTGGTTACCAATATAAATATGTTTTTCTGTGCTCAGACCTTCCCATCAAGCACAGGGTTAATTCAGGATACTAAAACCATTTTACCCCAGTCACCTTAATGGCAAAAAGCGACCCAGTTTACATAAATCCAGCATATATCACAATAATATTTCTTAGTTAAAGATATTATAAACTGTAGCTGGCTAAACCCTCAAACATCAGTTACGCTTTCATGTCATAACTCTGAGCATGTGCCTTAGGACCGCCACTCTCAAACCTGTCAGATGTCATTCCTGGAAACACAGCCCGAGGCACAACGACACATAACTAAGGGAATGTATGGGACTTTCTCACTTTTTAATTCACATGCATAACACTATTTAAATGTGGCGTGACTATGAGGGATTTTCTGAGGGAGCAATATGCGCTACAGTAGGCCTATTTTTATTCCCAGACAGCAACATAGTGTTGGCCAGATGTGGGCCGAAACTGCTTGCTGTCTGGATTGTAGGCTACTTGTAGGCCCTACTATAAAAACTGTAGATAAACAGCACCACTGATTTGACACTTACTTTTGGTCAAATCAGCCTAAAAATATCACATGTATGATCCCCTCTGCATATAAAGATGAGAAACAACCATTTTAACGTCGAGAAATACAAACTTCCGCTTTAAGTGGGACCGAGTTCGACTCAAAATGCAAAATAACCAACAGGTTGGACTTAGGTATTTTTCTTTTTTATATTCAACAGAATGAGTTTTTACACGCACATCCAACCTGTTTGAGTTTAATTAGCACCGACTCGACACACCCTCATGTGAACACCTGTACCGGTTTTTCCTGAAGATGTGCTGCAGGCTCATCGGCCCAAAGCGGGTAAACGACGAGAATTAAAGCAGAGCCCATAGAGCTGCATTCAGACCTGAGCGCCGACACGACACACCGAAATCTCGCTGCCCCTTTACTCACGGAGGAGAAAGTGTCGAGGGGGACGCTTTAAAACCGCTCGAAGGTTGTCAGCGGGTGTGTAAATACCTATGTTTCTACACGAGACGAGCGCTTGGGCCGTTTCTCTCTCTCAGGTAAGCAACTGTCATTATTAGGCTACTGAGGGGAGAAGTTTACGTTACTGACAGACACTTTAAGTGACGTGAAGTTGAACGTGGTATTAAATACGATTAAAAATGACAACTTCGGCTACAGTTGGATACACCGCATGCGTGTTCACGTATGTCGCGTTCTTGCGGTCCTTCGTGTTTTTTTACACCCATAAACACCTCTCACATGGACCACTGTAGTAGCTGTGTCGCGTCTCACAGTGCAATGATTCCGTTTTTAAGAAGTGACGAGAACCACAAGGCAAAAGAAAGTTCACTGCGTTATTTTTCAATTATTTAACGGTGATTTTTTTTTCCACCGCTAAATCAGATTTTTTTTTTTTTATTAAAAAGGTCATATCCGTAGCTTAATACTTTCAGTTATTTTTAAATCGTATTTCTGATTGTAGGCTCATACTATATTTAAACGGGCTACTGATTGGTTTAGGTGTCATGTGACAATTCTAGCCTAATAGTTAATTGGTTACATTTAACATCGAAAGTATTCGAAAACAACATGGCCTGTTTAAGTTAGGTAGCTATAGCACAGTAGCTCAATAAATCTCTACAAGGATAGTACAATAGTTACATTATGCAATAAAGCATGTATGATTAGGACAAACTGAAGACTTTAAGATTGAAAGTGTTAGGCTACATGTTGAAATAAAACAGTTATTTTTGCTATATTATTGCACCCTGCGAGATGCAATGCACTGAGCACTGAGGCTCAAACATAATTTCCTGTTAAAGCTGTTGTTAGGTGCAATTTCAGAAATGTACTCCCGTTTCATTTCAGATGTTGCATGAATGCCGCAGTTTCTGAGCTGCAGTGCACATTGCTGGGAATCGTGGCTGAGATGAGCAGCAGATTTCAGTCACTGTTTCTAGTAGTGGGCGCTGCAGATATTCAGCTTCGTGCCACGGAGCACCTTGAATCAGCATCAGAAGAAAATGATCCACGGCGCGCACATGTACAAGTGTGTGTGTTGTTGTCTTTTTTGGCGCTTGATGGCAGTAGAGCTCAAGGAAAGCGAGGCAGAATCACAGGAGAGCGCTTCTGTCTCATGTAAGGATCTGCACCGTTTACACTTGCAAGTAACCGTGAAAATCTTTGGCATGTAGGTGAACCTGCCCAGGACTCATTCATGAGTAATCGCGGCCTTCATGCAGAAAATAACCACACCAGAATTTGCATTTCATAATTTATAGCCATTAATTTGAGTTTCTGTGTAATCGGTGTTGTCTTGGGTTGGGATGTGACAAAGATAAGAAACAAAAGTGTTGAAGTTGTGAATGTAAACTGTTTATCTATTCATGATGGTTCCATGTGGTGTTTTTTTTTTTTTTTTTACCGTTTTTCATAATGGTTTTAATGACAGTGTTGTAGCCACTGTTATAACAAGTACATAAACCATTATTTTGAATAAAACCATTATTTTGAATAAATATTTACAAACTTGAGCAAAGAGGTTCGTCAGGGTTGCCTCTGTGATCTCATTTCCTGTTCTGTCACATGCCAATAAATTGAAAGTGAGGAAAAACAAAAACGCTTCCTTTTTAAATGACTTTAAAATAAGTGCTTCTATGCCTTGGAAGAATTTAGGACGTTAAATACTTCGTGATCATAAGGCTACTTACTACTTTTCAATGACCCTTTGCCTTATGAATAAATAATTGCATGAGATAATATGGTCCCAAACCTACTACCTCCAGAAAAATGATTAATTTAGGCACAACTTACAACATGGCTCTTTTTTTTTTCTTCATCCATTTGATCTATTTGCTCAAATTAAGTTTACTCTTTTCCGTAAGAAACCATTGCAAAAAAAAAAAAATTAAAATTGTATTTAGAAGTTTTTTGTGTGTGTGGTGACTGGTTTACTTAAGGACAAAACAAGCAAAACCCTAAGCAAATTAACAAACAAAAAGCAAATAAATGCAATACAAAAACTTTTTTTACTGATCCTTATATATTATACTAAAATATTTATCAATATAAGGCACAATTTTGATCCTAGATTAATAAAAAAAAACATGCATAGACCTGAATAGACATGTAAGACCTTCTGCCAGGTTATGACCAGCAGGTTATTTAAATCAGACACACTGGATAACAAACACACCCCACTGACACCACACATACCCTTTAAAAGTCATTTATTTGGTATTTACAGTTGGCCAGTGGAAGCTGTGAGAATGTGCAAGCTACAAACACCTTCACCGGTCACAAAACACTTCCGGCAGCAGCTGATTGTAAAACAAACTGCTGTGGACGTCATCTTCATACTTTGAGTGAAAAAAGCTCCACACACACATTTACAACGGCACATCAGGTGCTAAAAGTTCAGTCTGTTTGTTTACAGCCTCGAGCGAAACATTTGTAGACCAGTTTTTATCCCTCAAATCACTTGACCATCAGAGATTGACAGTTTTACAGCAATACTTTTTTTTTTTTTAAGTCCCTGAATGTTGAATGACATTTGGCACAAAACCCATCCAGCCAATTAGGATCAGAATTGTTACATACAATTGTTTTCAAATACTACAGTGCACCGCAAAATGCAACATGATATACGCTAAACTGACACAGCACTGAAAGATAAGAGATATATATGCACATTCATCACTAAAACACACACGTAAAGTGATTCAAAACTGATTCAGTAATACAATTCCACAAGAAAATGTTCTTAAATCACCTTTTAAGCGTAGCAGCATGGCAACAGAAGATATTTTCCCTACAGGTTTATTCGATGCATTTCAGGCCATGCCTTTCATTGGAATGCACTGACACTAGCATATTGTCATTCTCGAGAGCAAAATATGGGAGCGTTCAGCACTAGCGATCGAACACTGGTCTTATAGAGGCACTAATGCAATACAAAAAGTAGCTGCTGTCTTTAGTTGTCTCTGTACAGGATGCTACATGTAGCCCACACAATCATTTTCCCATTCCCAAAAGCCAAGCGGAATGTAATCCCTTTAAAATACATTTCGACAGGAATATGGAATGTAAGCGATGACTGACTGATCATTAAGGAACAAAAAAAATGCCCTTATAGAGTGATGAGCTTGTGGCACTTTCCATGAACAGCGTACAAGTTGGTCTTTTTCAAACAATAAATACAAAAAAATAACTATTCTTAGTAGTATACTATTAGATAAGATTAATTATTTTATAGCATCACACAAAAGCATCATAATACTGTTAAACCTATTTTAATTACTCAAAAAACAATTGTTTTGTTGGTACCCAACTAGGGCTCTAACCGAATTATAAATTTGGGCAAAATGGGCAACAGTGTCTATACTTTTTAAAATGTTTTTTTTTTTCTTTCTTTTTGATAGAAATAAACAACTGCCAAAAAAAACATCCACACAAATCGTTTATACATTGTATTTACACAAGGTAAAAGAACAAAATTATAGTGATGGAGTTGCTTAAACTGCACAAAAAAAAAAAACTATACAAACCAAGGCAATAGAACAAACACAAAGCAAAAAAGAGCAATGCAAAAATAAAAACAAACAAACAAGAATCTAAGAGATGCAAAGCAAAAACAAACAAACAAAAGCACACAACAAATGCAGAGGAAAACAAAAAAGGAAAGCTGAAGGTTGTTTTTTATTGATCATTTTTGCTAAATTTGTCCCAAATTAGCGAACTCCAATATTTTTAGTTTAGACTTAAAAAAAGGGAAAAAAAAATTCAAAATCTGTAATCAGTTTATTTTATTCTCTCTGTAAGAAATAAACAATTGCTAAAAAAATAAATAAGAAAAAATTAAACATTTAAAATTTTGATTTGAATGAAAAAAAATTAATTTGATTTAAAAAAAAAATCACTGATGTTTTGCTGAAAAACAGAGTTTCAGGCCCTATTTTGAACTCTATGCATAGAAAGTGCCAGATAAACGCTATAATCACTTGTTTGCTGCCTTGATCTGTTTGCTGGTCAGTTTTTATGTCCCTGCTTAAAGTAAGTTTGCCACCAAATGCAAAGCACTGCAAATCCGAACACTGATATATATATATTAGCATGAATTGCATATGATGCAGCAAGCGAGAATACGGTTTACGTCTGTGCCAACAGCAATGCTACTACATGCCTTAAAACTACTATTTTGGATTTGAATTGAATTATAAATAAGACATAATATATAAAAATAAAAAATGAGGAGTAGAGATGTGTTCGTGGCCATTTTTGGACAAGATTCATATAAACCCCACAGAGTGCACATTCAGCCAGCATACACTTGAACACCGGAGCATATTAGTACAGTAGGTCCCTGAAGCACCTACGAAGAAGATGAGACTTGCTACCGACACTGCAGGTGAAGGGGGAAATATCACAAAAACAAAGGCACCCGAAGGCTGAGCGTCTCGAACCCTAGCTGTACATGAGCCTGCAGTGCGAGTAAAGAGTCTCTCATGAATGATATGAAGGCAAAACAATTACAACCCGAATTCCGGAAAAGTTGGGACGTTTTTTAAATTTGAATAAAATGAAAACTAAAAGACTTTCAAATCACATGAGCCAATATTTTATTCACAATAGAACATAGATAACATAGCAAATGTTTAAACTGAGAAAGTTTACAATTTTATGCACAAAATGAGCTCATTTCAATTTTGATTTCTGCTACAGGTCTCAAAATAGTTGGGACGGGGCATGTTTACCATGGTGTAGCATCTCCTTTTCTTTTCAAAACAGTTTGAAGACGTCTGGGCATTGAGGCTATGAGTTGCTGAAGTTTTGCTGTTGGAATTTGGTCCCATTCTTGCCTTATATAGATTTCCAGCTGCTGAAGAGTTCGTGGTCGCTTTTTTAGCCATTTGTTGCCCCTGTGCCAACTTTTTTGAGACCTGTAGCAGGCATTAAATTTTAAATGAGCTAATTAAGTGGATAAAAGTGTAAAATTTCTCAGTTTAAACATTTGCTACGTTATCTATGTTCTATTGTGAATAAAATATTGGCTCATGTGATTTGAAATTCCTTTAGTTTTCATTTTATTAAAATTTAAAAAACGTCCCAACTTTTCCGGAATTCGGGTTGTAAAGCGCTGACAACCTCAACTTGACTACTGCTTCTTAAGACGTTGAGATATGTGAAACTTTGCATCTCCGGAAATTGGATCGCTCCTGGTTTATACTAACAGTCTCTTCAGATCGATTGGGGAAAGGGTAAAACAATCAGCATTTTAAAAAGACAAATCAAAATAAAATATATCCTCTGAAAATAAATCAATAAATATATATAGCACAAAAGTGCACAGCGTATAAATTCAAGCATGTTTTCCGTTAAATAAAACCAACGAAAAAGTGGAAAACCTCTGTATCCTGAACTCAACATGGAATCAAGACAATGCTTCATTATAGACAACAAGAGAAAAGGGATATTCTAGAAAGCTGTGCAGTAGATCCCTTCCTGTTCACTCATCCACAATAAGACAAGAACACGAGAAGCAAACCGGAACTGTCCCTGTCGCACAGTAGTTCGTAGCTCCAGGGTAAAAGACTCGTTCACAACACGAAGAGACGACGTCGGCTCATCTGATGTGATGAACCCGAGAGGGAAAAATCAAATAAAGTGTCAGTAGCTTCTGCTGAAAGCCTCAAAGAATTTCTGAATCACTTCTCCTCTACTGATTCGCAAAATAAAGGGCAGAACAGACTCAGGATTGGACAGCAGTGGAGGCATATGGTCACTGTCTGTAGTAGGCACCTAAAAGGAGATAAGGAGATTCAGACGGCCATATTTAAAAAGTTGTTCAAATTTAAAGCATGATGTCTCATTAGTGCAACGTGAACCTTTGTACGCCGCCTCTGGTCTTGGTGGAGGACGAGGGGAGTAGGGGTCCGCAAATGCATAGCTCTGGTTTACGTTCTCGTAGTGCTGTGTAGGAGGCGGCGGCCTGGAGAGAAGAACCGAGAGGAACATGAGGCTCCAGCAGGACTTCTGACAGTGTAAGTGTGTTATTGAGAGGAGATGTGGTACCTGACGGGTTTGTGGTTGTGTGCTCTCTGGTACTCGTCCTCTCTGATGCGCGACTCTTCTCGAGCTCGTGGCCGTACTACTTCTTCTTGCACTGGCTAATGTGACAGAAGCGAAGAGAGTGTGTGAGTATTGTCGACAGAGTCAACGTCTCCAAGCGTACATGGCATGATGTGGAATAATCTAATACATGAATTTCAAAGGCCTCTACATTAACATTATATTAATAGTCCCACTGAAAATTCTCTGACACTGTAGCAATGTTCTTGCTACCATAATTTCAAAATCTGAATTACTATTAATATAGCCCTAAAATAAAATACATTTAATTAAACAATATACACATTAAATTAGTGGTCGACCGATATTGTTTTTTTTTTTTTTTTTTTGACTGCCGATATCTTGGAAAGCAGGGGGCCGATAGCAAAAAAAAAAAAAAAAAGTAAAGAAATTTGAAATGGAAAAAATTAATGTGTAAAATAAACACTTGTAATTTAGATGACAAAGAATTTTCTAGGGCTGCAACTAACGGTTATTTTGATAATCGATTAATCTGTCGATTATCTTTACGATTAATCGGTTTATGTACTTATATTTTAGTTTTGCCCATTTTTTCCCCCAAGTAACTTATTATTAAAGAGTCTTTATCATTCAACAGACTTTTTAGAGATTTTAACCATTTTGCATTGTCATTTTCTCATCAAAAACATACCTGGAGTTGTGTTTTATTATGTGCTAGTAATCCTTTGTCGAACTCTTCTGCAATCAAAACACTGACCCATACGTACTCTAGCAAATTTCACAAGGAGATTTCAAATAATGTTTTCACCATGGCAGTCCTTAGGGCTTAGGGTTAAAGTAGTTTAACATCCCGAACAAAGCTTATTAAGTAATCTTTCAGAACATAATTTCACTAAGAATAAGAATAAAACTGAATTAAATTTGCAGTACATTGCATTTTATTATTATTTTGTAAACACACAACTTATACCTGGGAAACAGCTTCATAGCTTATGCTGTGAAATTGTAAACAGTCATTCGAATAAAGTGCCGATGGCATGAAACCTGAATGGAACTCACATTTTAAAGTAAAATCCATCAGAAAAAAAGTATTGAAAAAAAATGGACAAAAAGAAAAAAAGTGCATTTCAAATACATTTAAACATTTACTTCTCTCATTCAGTCATAATTAGGCTGCAAGACTGAATTATGAACTGGTAAACGAAAAACCAGTTTCGTCAAAGCCAGGAATGTCAAAAGCTTTAAATGTTAACTGTTAAAAAGCAATGTTATCAGCTTTTACGACTAAACATCTAAACATTTGCAAAACATTGAGAATCTGAACATATAAAAGTCAGTTCAGTAGTGCAAAGTTTAGAGGTTACTCTTTTTTTTTGAAGGCTCAAAGTAAAGTACTCCCACACTTTGGATGACTTCGTTCGATTAGTTTTATCTTCCGTTTTTTTTTCTTTCTTTCTCGAGCTTACTCCACTGCCGTCTGCCTCCACCATCTCGCTGAATGCTGCAGAGAGCTGTTTGGGAAGCACGTGACAT
The DNA here is from genome assembly GCF_963082965.1 of Carassius carassius. Lineage (NCBI taxonomy): Eukaryota > Metazoa > Chordata > Actinopteri > Cypriniformes > Cyprinidae > Carassius > Carassius carassius. The sequence continues at coordinate 23,901,947 of NC_081770.1, read as the reverse complement.
AAAACGAGGCCAGCTATTGGCTATTTACTACTTCTCCTGCTGTACTGGCTGAGTAAAACCTCCGGTGGCTCATTACTGCCACACTTTGGTCACCGCAGATTTGAAATATGCACGAAATGAGCCGCTTACGGCAAATAAAAGTTATTTAGCAACGAATCGATGACTAAATTAGTTGACAACTATTTTAATAATCGATTTTAATCGATTAAATCGATTAGTTGTTTCAGCTCTAGAATTTTCACAAATAATTAAATATTTACTAAAAATATAAAAAGGAAGTATACATCTACGTTCATGTATTTAAACATTTATCCATCTCCAAGGGTGGTGACCGATCAGCATTTCAGACCAGAACTATGCTTAGTTGGAATGGATGTTGCTTACCTTATATTCCACCTCAGCCCATCGTCTCTCAATTGCTTGTTTCTCCTGATCTCTTGATCTCTTATACTCTCTTTTCTCTTCCTCCATTAACAGTCGTGCTATTTCCTTAAAATACAGTCACAAAACAAATCGTAAAACAAACAAGATGAGCGACACCCTGACAGTGCACAAAAACAACAAACCATACTGTACCTCATCTTGTGCAACTTGAGCGGCTTGTTTGTCTAACCGACTTGCCTGTACAAAAAAAAAAAACAATTATATTTGTGGATTAAAAGTAACCAATAATTACAACCAGAGAGACTCAAGATACCTTAATTTCTTCTTCTTGTAGCTTGCGTGCCACCTCCAAGTCTATGAGCTCCTGGTCTTGTAGGTCTAAGTGGGCCAGTCCACGCGTCACCTCCTTCATGCCATATTCTCCTCGCGGTTTCCGACCTGAAGGGGGCATCAGAGGACGTTAATCCACGTTAAAAGAATGACAAACTTAAAACTATTCACACAGAACCCAAGCAACAATTTTTGGTTTGATATTAAGAAAGGAATGGATCAGAAATGACTAGATTTAGTGCACAAGGATCCCCAGAAATTAATTTAGAGAGTCCAAAAAAGACAAGAAACCCAAATGCACAGGAAAAAGGAAATCTTGACAGCACTCCCCACCACCAGATGGCACTGCAAAGTCCAAGCAGGTTGACTCAAACAACCTCGGGCCTCGTGCCATACCTCTCTCTCTGGGAGAATGACCAGGGGACCGGCCCTCGTTCGAGGGACCTCTGAGAACAGGCTCCTCAAACACCTCATTAGGACCTGACGGGAGCCTCAGCCTGTTCTTATGGTCCTGCCACTCCAGGCTTTCCTCTGAGCGTCCCCTAGTTGGAACGTAACCGTCCAGTTCTCGCTCCCTGTTTCTGTGCCTTCCCCTGTTCCCATCTCTTCCTCGTTCTCTTTGCTTCTCTCTGCTACCGAGTTCATTTTGGTCCATGTTCTTGTCTCTGTCAATGCCGCTAAACAGTCGATCTTGACTTCTTGTCCGGTTGCGATCTTTTGACCTTTCCTTGGCTCTCCGTACATCCCATTCTCGTTCTCGATCCCTGATCCTCTCCTTGTCCCAGACCATGTCCCGGCCGGCATAGTAATCCCTGGGAGTCCTCTCCTTTCGTTGCACCACTGGTTCCAGGTCGTCCCATTGGTCTTGTTTCTTCCTTCTATGTGGTTCTGTGTGATCGAGATTGAGAGGTTTGTTTCTCTCTTTCGGTCGTCGCCCAGGTGAGTAGTACTCGAGGAACCTTTCCTCGCTCGGACTCTCCGGATGCCAAGATCGACTGAACTCAACGGGCTCATATTCCGGATATCGACTACGGCTACTGGGATATCTTTTTCTTTCAGGCTCAGGAGAGTTGTACGGGGAAAGAATTTGACTGTAGTCGTGATGCTTCTCTTTTCTGTAACCCGAAGACGCGGAACGGGGTTTTGGCTCTCGCCGATCCGGTGGAGATCGGGAGTCTGGGTGAAAGCGAGTGTGAGGCAAAAGGTGGAGTGCAAGAACAAGGAGGGAAATTGTCCAGGTTAGTACACAAGGGTTAGTTCACTGTGGATGATGCAGGAAGTAAAATGGTAAATAAGGCTATTATTGACAATTAGTACCAAGCCATTCAAAATGAAAAAGTTACAGCAAGGGTCCAGAAATTGACGAATGCCATGCATGCCAAGGTCAAATGATTGGAGAACATTTAAGTTGTATATTTAAGGCTTTTAAACTGTATTTATCTCGTTTTTAATGTAACAGTAGTAATGCATCACTTATTTAAAATGTATTTAAATAAATTAATTATATAGTATTATGTAGCCACATTTAAATAAAGATTTTAAAATGCAGGATAAGTGTCACTAATTAAACAAGTATATGCTCAGCTTACCATCAGCCTCTTACATGTATGCTTCCAAAAAACAATTAGCAGATATGCATATAAATAGCTATTTATAAATGGTAATATAATCATGGCTGACAGTAATACATGGAAACGTAGGAGTAAAACAAACAAAGAAATAAATAAAAAAACAGACGCAAGAACAGATGTTACTTCTTGCCCAACTAGTTAATAAAACAAGTATATAATCAAAGGAAAATTAGGAGTTGGGGAAACCTCCAAAACTATAGGTGATACCTTTTTAAAAAGCGGTTATCAAATGTTTCTAAAATGTTTACATTCAGATTTAGGAGCTAGTTTTAGTGCTAAAACGCTTTTTGTAATACTCTTAGAGCAAAAGATTTAGGAGACCTAAATTAAGGACTGATTTTCTCCTAAATCTGTGAGGTTTTTTTTTGTGTATGTATATATATATATATATATATATATTTATATATATATATATATATATATGGGATCTTTTGACCCACCTGTTTACTTTCACTTTAGACACGACTAGAGCTGTCAAAATGGCTGCAAAACGTAATTTACATTTTGTAGTTAAATATTATCAATATTGAATTTACAAACAAATTTAGAAAGGGATAATTTCAGCTGGTTGTTTTTTTTTTGGGGGGGGGGGGGGGGGGTGGGGGTTGTTTGGCTTCTCTCCTGAGGCCACAAGAGGGCGCACTGAGCGAAATATTAATAAAACGCGTTTCTTAAAAAGCAATAAAATAACACAACTGACTTTTGAGAAAAGTGCATAATTTTTTAATAATGTTAATAAACTATATATAATTAAGTTGCCTAAACAATTTGAAACAAAACAGCATCATATGTATGCATGTATGTATAGTTTAATACAAAAGAAAGAAAATGTGATAAAATACATTCAGAAGTGGTCCAGATCTGTTAGATGTTATCAAAAAAAAAAATAATTATATATATTTTGTTGTTCCAGAGTAAACAGCCAAAAACCACGTATCCTGTTGTGATTTCAATGAATTGCATATGTCTCAACACGCAGAGTTTTGGTGGAGAGAATAACAACACGATGATAATAATACTAATGATATACTTAATGTAGTATTTAAAAAAAAAAAAGTGTCAAAATTCTATTGTATTATAGTGTGTACAAATTATAAATGGAAAGTGACTGGAAAGTGTTAATTTTGAACCCTGTTTACAGCAACTTACAGGACGTTTAATAAGGAGCAATATGTGGGTTGGGACAGGTTGTAATTTTACAAAACTAAAATAAACCAAAACAAGCAATCAAAAAAATAAAAGTTATTTCAAACGGTTGGCTGCAAACCAGTGTTTCTTTGCAGCAAAACATACAAAATTTTACAGATTTCTCAGTTTTAATGCCTTAATCCTATTTCTACAAACAAATCTCAAATTAGCGCACATGGTAGCAGTTTATAAATAGGCTAATGTGCATTTTTGTCCACATTTATGCCAATAAACTAAGCCTTTTGCATTCATTAACCCTTCTACAACTCTATCACAGATTCATGCATCAAGGATTCAGATAAACCTGTCTGATCTCCTCCCCAACATATCCCTGCATAAGCGCAGTCTAGGCCTATTTGTTTGCATCTCTGCGTGAGAACGGAGCCCAGCTATGCAGTCACGGTTCGAGAGGTAGAGACAAAGCTAAAGATACTCCCTGAGATGCTGAATCTTTTATGTTGTGCCCTGTAGGCGTGTGCTAATCTCTGCTCATCACGGCAGCACCCTTACAACATGAAGCAATGCATTACGTGCTAAAGTTTCAGTCTTTAGGGTTCGAGGGTTTTGGTGAAACAAACTATTCATTAAGAACTTATGAATGAGAGATTTGAGCATGTTTAATGAAGCAAACAGACCCTGTGGGTACGATACCGGCTAGCCAGCAGGAGTCCCTAAACACATTCAAATGATGGCATGAGAGAACGATTACATAACACGAAAGCTAACAGTTTGAATGCAAACTGGCATGCAAGGGCAGCCATGCAGGGAAGGTGGAGTTAATAGATGCCGTGTTGACACAAACAACTTTCATCTCCAGTTTTGTAGCATTTGTTGTCAAATGGTCATCCATTGCCAATGCAAGGTCTGCTGGTGCTATTTAGATCCTTCCCAGAGTAACCTAATGTTTACTAAACAAACTTTAGTTGCAAACTACCGTGCGGTCAAGTCAGCTGACATGTTGTTTGACTTCACAACAAACAGATTAGAAGTGTCTGGAGTGTAATGAAATGCATAAAATGTGTGTTAACTACTGCAATTGCTATCTTAGGTAAGTACCTCTGAAAGAGTTAAAACAGGAAATGTATGGCAAAATTTGCACAGGAATGTCAAAACTACTATTGGCTGACTCTCATAAGTAGTTATAACTTTGTATGAAAAGTTTTTTAAATATTTTTTTACATTTTCATGTTAGTATTTTCAGATTTGATCATTTTATAAAATACACAGTTTTTTTTCATATAAGTATGCAAAAAAATATTAAAATACCAAAGAATTAAGTACAAAACTACACAACCAATTTGTTTTTGAAACTATTAAGAAAAATGTGTGTGTGTGTGTGTGTGTGTATATATATATATATATATTATATATAGTTTCAGTAAATTGTATACTTTTTCAGCTAGTTGTTTATTAAATACGTTTAAATTACATTTAATCAAATGAAAAAAAATGATTACACTTTATGCCTCCATGTAAGCATATATATATACACACACACACACACACACACACACGCACAAATACGAATGTCTATTTAGCCATTAATTCAAAAAAGTTACTTTATTATTTATATACAATTATATTTTTATTAATATTATGAATTTGTTTTTTATATTAGAATTTTTTTTAAATTCAGTGATTTTGTTTTATGTTTTGCCATGTCTTTGCCCGTTTACATGTCTTTGTAACGTAAATGTATTTTATTTTTAATTCAGTTTTAGTCATTTGAGTACTTAAATGCAAAACATTCAGTTCATATTTCTCAGAATTCATCAAAAATATCTTAATATGTGTTCCCAAGAAGAACAGAGGTCTTACAGGTTTGAGGGTGAGTGATTCATGACAATTTTTATTTTTGAGTGAACTATTCCTTACATTTTTTTAATTTTAATTTTTAATTTTAGTGATTCTGTTCTATGCTTTTGTCTTTTTTTCAGCTTCATTTCAATAAACAAATTATTTAACGTTAACTTGGCTTTTGACTGATTCATTGCAAGAAAGAGTCATTTGTTGGTGAATCAGACCAAACTGCTTGTGTTTGTTTTTGCATGCAACGAATGAAAGCGTGTTTTGTCCTCGTGTTTCATGGTATCCAAAGAATTCAGTTTTCACATCCACTGCTGTGGTAAAATGCGATATGGCGCTGTAGATTCAGTGAACAGCTGAGCAGGAAACCCTGCAAACGCAGATTTCCCAGCAGTCAAACGTGTTGACCGACCCAAACCCACATATTCTCTTCTCCAAACCCCTTCTTTGCTGGATCGCACACCTTCCTCCAGAGGGCGTCTACACACCTTTTTCATCGTAGTACTCCTCGAGGTTTCCTTCCATCTGCTTGTGCCGTTTTCTCTTCTCTTTCATCTCTCGCTCCTGCAGCTTCCGGGCGATGGCCTAGTTGAGCGCACACACAAACATGAACTCAGAAGAATGAGTGGAGGAAACAAACACTGCAATGCAGCAGCAGTCATGGGTGTGGATCCAGATCTAAGCTTTCCTTGTGACTAACACACAGAGAATGCGAGTACGCGTTCTCAAGTCTTACAAACACAATCACGAGGATGTCATGTGACTGCTGGGGGCGTGGCTAATCCACAGCGAGTGCCTGAATGCTGTGAATGGCTCTCACCTCATCCTTTTCCTCCTGCTGCCTCAGTTGTTCAGCTTGACGGACCAGTTGTTCTTGAATCTCCTGAGCTATTTCAATGTCGATGCGTTCCCTGGCGGCACAGAGGAGAGAAAACACTTGAGTTTACACACTGTGAGCTCTCACATCAGCCACCATGGCTTTCACTTCCTGTGAGATGAAGGTGTTGTTGGAAGACTGACGACAATGTTTGGTTTAAAGGGTTACAGAGTAACTGTTATCTAGGGCTACAATTATCATACATTTGTGCTAACTGTCATAAAAAAATTGTGTGTTTTATGTTTTAAGGGCCTTATGCTGTGTTCACACCAAACACGAATAGAGCGTCAAATTCGCGTCTAGTTTGCCGCTTGAACATTATGAATGCATTCACGCGTCTGGAGGCGAAATCCGCTTCTTGTGGGAGGGGCAAGTGCTAGCGGTTGTCTGTTTGCAAGATGGCTGATGTTGATCGAGCACTCGGGTCTTTTCCACTTTTTCCTGCACACTTCCTCTGAATCAACATATTATCTTGTTAGCGAAAAGTAGCTGTAGGCTATATTAGGGGGAAAATAGTTGTAAAAAATGGCAGTAAGGCCGCGTGTCGATAAACGTGTACGTGACTCAAACGTTAAATGTGTTTTTACAACAAACTCTTCCAAACGAGGTCCTTTTTATTCCTGAAATATGAACTTGTGTGTGATACTTGTGTCATATAGCTCCGGTCGACTGCTCACTGACAACATCAGTCGTTCCTCCATGTTGAATGAATGACTCCTGAGCAGGCTCCTGATTGGTTAACGTGGCGCGAATTGATGGCAAAGTTAAATTTTTTCAACTCGGGCGGCAGACACCAATTCGCGTCAAACGCTAAATGCACAAAAAGCACCATTCGCGTCTACCGCGCCGCGCTAAACGCCTCATTTGCGCCACGAGATCTCCAGACGTGCGGAAACGCGTCTTTACATTGACTTAACATTGAAATCATTCGCGCCAGACGCTCTATTCGCATTTGGTGTGAACGCAGCATTAGGTAGTTATTCACATTAAACTTGGAATCATACAAAACCCAGTGGTATTTAGTAGTATTTTATTTATTAATTATTTTATACTTGCTTTATATACTTCATTTAAATTTTAGTTTAGTTGGTTTTAGTGATTGTTTTGTGCATTTGGCAAGTTTGCATTTTTTGTCTATTTAGCTTAGTTTTAGTTATTTTAGCATTTTATTTCAGTTGGTTGCATTTCATTTTTATTTATTTATTTTTTATTAAAAAGGTTGCATTTAATATTTATATTTCAGGTTCATTTCAATTAGATAGATAATAACAAATTATACACAAATATATATATATATATATAGTGAATATAGCACAGGGGTAGAAGATGAATTTTATATTTTTTATTATAAATAATAAAATATTAACTAGCAATATACTGACTATTTATTTAAATAAATACAAATAAAATACTAATACTCCTCCCACTACAAATAATAATTCTAAAAATAATAATAATAATAATTATTATTATTATAATGCAGCAGCTCTACAAACACAGAAGAAAAAAATCTTTGTTTTAAACTGTTAAAAGCGCAATCTGGTGTCTTCTTACATTGTTCTTAACACAGGATTGGGAGATTAATTGACCAGTAATTAGTCATGTGATTACCACCCAGACAGAGTAATTAGTAAAGCAATCCCATTACAACCAAGCTAATGTAATTGGCTTGATTTAAAGACACGTTTAGGCAACTCCAGCTTCTCAGTCAAGCAGCACAGGAGGCAACAAAAAGACAATTTTGAAAAGAAGACATTTTTTTTCTACAGTAATATTGTAAAATATGATTATAATTTAAAATAACTGCTTCCTATTCCTAAAATGAAATGTATTCCTGTGATGTAAACCTGAATTTTCAACATCACTCCTTTCTTAAGTGATGATGAAATCAGTCTAATGTGCTGAAAATAGTCACTCCGCTCAAGCTCTGACGATAGCATCAGCTCAGAGACCTTGAGACGTCGCCCAGCAGGAAAGAAGTCTTTATCTGCATATGGCATGAGCAGAAGTCAAAACATTTTACTGCCACGGCGCACTACGAGACGACACAAGGCCAGAGAGCTGCCGGAGCCTAACTAAACTCACATACTGTGTTTCTGTACGAGAAGCACAGTGTCAACATCTGAGGGACAACAGCAGCTATCAAGGACTGATAATGAAAGTACAACAGCTCTTATCTCGATAGACAGCAAAAACAAGCAGGATTTCCCAACTGGCTCTGCAGCGTCTGATCCTGCTTAGAGTTTGGGAGGATCTGGGAAAGAACCGGTGTCGGTGTGTTTGAGGTGACTCACATGTGGCGATGCTGTCTCTTGCTCTCGGCTTGGGCCCGCTTGTCCTCCTCCTCCTGTAGACGCTTGGCCACCTGCAGGTCCTGCTGCACCAGGCGGCTCTTGTGGACGTTGGATGCCAGGTGGCTCTCGACTGGAAGAGAAACCTGACGTTTAGACGCTCGCGTCGAAGAAATTCAACAAAGGATACCTCAAATAGCATGTGCTGTGTTTCTGAAGCACATGACTGCTGGAGCAAAAGCATTTCTGACATTTACACAGATTTGTAAATATATAAAATAAACAATTTACTGAATAATAAAAAAAATGGAATTCGTTTTGAGATTAAATACTGTGTATTTAAAAATAATACTTAAACAATTTATACATTACTACTAATACTACTACTAATTATAATATTTTTTATTATTACTATAATCATTTTTATTGACCAAACAGAATATCAAGTCAAAACTAATTCAGCAATTTAGTATTCAGTAAATTATTTACTCACAAATAATTCATAATTATAAGTGCTTTAAAACCTTTACGCAAAACTGACATACACATCACGTTTTTATTGTTGTTGTTGTTGTTTTTTTCCTTTTTTTTTTAGTAGTAGTAAGATTAATAGTGGTATTTGTTATATTTTAAATATTGTTTATTATTATTATTTTATATTACTACAAATATGAATTATATTTATACAATGTAATGATTATTATTATTATTATTATTATTGGTAATAACACTGCTAGGTTTTTATTATATTTTATTGTATTTATATTATTATTGACTAGACACAAAATAAGAAATTAATATTAACAATTATTAGTGCTTTAAAACATTCACAAGACTGACATTTACATTGATTTTTCAGAAAACACATTACAAGAATAAATAAACCACTGAATAATAAATTGAAAATACAGTGAAAACTGCCACTGCAAAATAATACTGATAATAATGAAAAAATGTAAAATAAGAACAACAAATGACAATTTTCCCAGAAAACCCATTTATTTATTTATTCCAAACCACTGAATAATAACTGGTTAAAAAATGTTTACATTTAATTAATTATAAAAAAATATGCAATCTATTACATATTCATAACTACTGAGATTATTAAACAATATTAAAATTCAGTGAAAACTACCAAAGTGTCGTGGCAATTTTCCATTTTAATGAAGGTATGAGACAAAAGTCTTCTGAATATTTATTTTCCTGCAGGAAAAGGTCTAGATTCAAACAGTCATTCATGGAGGAGGAACCACCTAAACCTTCTTCAAACACAGATGCTTTGATCTCATTCAATCATAATGCATATTCAACATATATGTCCATTTAACTATGTCTGTTTCTCTAAACATTCAATGCAAATCATTTTCAAATAGATAACATTATCTCAGCTCATTGAAATCTCAAGCATACTGAAGAACTCATGACACTGCCCAAAGAACGCTCTTCAATAGTGACGCAAATAATAATAAAAATAAAATTCCTCCACACAAAGCAAAATAAATAATAATTTAAAATAATAAGAACGAATTACACAAAATATTGATATACACGCAGCTGAGAGCTGATGTTCTGAAACGGCATCAAACCGGTTGCCATTTCAAGGCTGTGCTACGTCGACAAGGCAGTCAATCGTAGACACCGACGCAATTCTAGCCGACACAGTGCATCATCTTCCCAAAGTCTGAACACTTTTATTGATCCTGTGGCTGCGAGCGCACGCTATTTTTAAGAAAGAGCACCAGGAAGAAAGAAAAGCTATAAACTGAAAGATTCATGTGATGGATAAACCTGATGTCAGTCAAGCTAGCCACATTTTTTACAAGAAGCCGTTTTGATCGTTGAATAAAATCGAGAACGAGGTATTCTATGGCTTTGATTCATTGCAATTCTTTCAGATGCGAATCTGCCAGTGCGACTAAAAGCTGATGTGCGACACGCAAGCGGTTTCTTTGCCTGCAGGAAAGGTCAGGCCTTTCAATCAATGGTCAAAGAAGCTGCTTTGTTCAGTCATATAAAAGCTCTGCAGTGCTGTTATTGTTAACTCAATCTAAAACTAAAACCATTCAAATCATCTTTATTAACTGAAATAATGAAACACTTAAACTGAAAACTGAAAACGCTGCCTTGCCAACTCAACAAAAAAAAAAAAAAAATCATTTTTTTGTTAATTAAAAAAGCTAAAAAAGAAAGAAAGAAAAAAAGCCTATATGAAAACGTAAAATTCTGCCTCAGTAACTAAAGCTGAAGATCTCAAATTATTCAAACTAATCAAAAAAATTGTGTTGTCGTTATAAATTAGTGCTCTCACATTATTAATCGCATCCAAAATAAAAGTTTGTGTTTACATAATGTGTGTACTATGTATATTTATTATGTATATATAAATAAAAACACATGCATGTATGCATTTTGAAAATATTTACATTTACATTAAATTATCATATATAAATATTTCACATATAAACAAAACTTTTTTCTGAAATATATAAATGCATGTTTGTGTATTTACATATACATAATAAATATACACAGTACACACACCTATATTATGTATTTTTTGGATGCGATTAATCGTTTGACAGCACTAATATAAACTTAATAGATCTATAAAACATTTAACATAATTTAACAATTTAACCAAAAGGTAAAAAGAAATTAAATAAATGAAAAACTTGTTAAAAATGCTGGAATGGCTACACAAATAAGCTGAAGATCTAAAATTATTCTAGAGCTGAAACAACGAATCGATTTAATCGATTAAAATCAATTATTAAAATAGTTGTCAACTAATTTAGTCATCGATTCGTTGCTAAATAACTTTTATTTGCCGTAAGCGGCTCATTTCGCGCATATTTCAAATCTGCGGTGACCAAAGTGTGGCAGTAATGAGCCACCGGAGGTTTTACTCAGCCAGTACAGCAGGAGAAGTAGTAAATAGCCAATAGCTGGCCTCGTTTTATGTCACGTGCTTCCCGAACAGCGTCTCTGCAGCATTCAGCGTGATGTGGGAGAACTTTACTTTGAGCCTTTAAAAAAGAAGAGTAACCTGTAAACTCTGCACTACTGAACTGTTTAAGGGGACGTTCACATATCGTGTCTTTTGCGCGCTCAAGTTCGTTATTTCCAACACCGCACCGAATCGAGTTAAAAACATTTCAACTTTTCAGAATGCTGCAAGCGCATCGCGGGTCATGTGACAAGAACTAACCAATCAGCTTCATCCTTTCCCGTAACAACGTTAAAAGCTCAGTCAAGATGAAAGGAACAGCTGATCATAGTTGTATATGGATTTCCATTTTGAAATAAATTTAGTAGCAGAGCTACTGCAAGCGATTTTTTGAGCTGCAAATCCATTTATCCTTTGCTGAAATTTCCGCGTCTTCAAGGAGAGAGCTCGTCATGGTTGCTTAGCAAAGGCAGACGCCTCAGGGGCGCTTCTGCACGAGCGCTTTGGAAAGAAGGAGAAAGCGGTGCGCCTAGCGTTTTCCACGCGTTTTTAGGCGCGATTTGTGAACGGCCCCTAAGACTTTCATTTGTGCAGATTCTCCAGTAAAATGTTGTTTGCAAATGTTTAGTCGTAAAAGCTGAGAACATTGCTTTTTAACAGTTAACATTTAAAGCTTTACAAACATGTTCTGTGATCAGTTTGTCGTTTACCAGTTCAAAATTCAGTCGTGCAGCCTAATTATGACTGAATGAGAGAGGTAAATGTTTAAAGATATTTTTTTTCTGGACAACCTTCTGATGGATTTTACTTTAAATTGTGAGTTCCATTCAGGTTTCATGCCATTAGCACTTTATTCGAAGGATTGTTTACAATTTCACAGCATAAGCTATAAAGCTGTTTCCCAGTAAATAATAAAATACAATGCACTGCAATTTTATTCTGTTTTATCCTTATTCTTCGTGAAAATATGTTCTGAAAGATTCCTTAATAAGCTTTGTTTGGGATGTTAAACTACTTTAGGAGCTCTAAGGACTGCCATGGTGAAAACATTATTTGAAATCTCCTTGTGAAATTTGCTAGAGTATGGGTCAGTGTTCTGATTGCAGAAGAGTTCGACAAAGGATTACTAACACAATAAAACAACTCCAGGTATATTTTTGATGAGGATATGACAGTGCAAAATGGTTAAAATCTCTTTAAAAATCTATGCTGAAGGATAAAGACCATTTATTAATAATTTACTTGGGGAAAAAATGGAAAAAACGAAAATATAAGAACATAAACCGATTAATCGAAAAAATAATCGACAGATTAATCGATTATCAAAATAATCGTTAGTTGCAGCCTTAAATTATTCAAACTAAAAATTAGCGTTAATAATAAAAAGAAACTATGACTAAAACCTAAAAATTGAAATGAAAACGAAAATAATTCAAAATAAGAATAAATACTATACTAAATAATACTATAATAACACTGCTCTGCTACAGAAGATGATGTGGTCAGGAACTTTTTTTTAAGGTTCGTTTATAGGATCATTAAAATAGTCCGTGTGAAATTAGTGGTTTAAACGTAATGTTATGAAGCTACAAAAATACTTTTTTGTGCAAAGTAAACATGCGTGCTTCGTGGTACTATCACGAATGTGTGAAGAAGACTGACAAGGAAGGGAAGACATTTTTTTTTTTTGCATACAAAATGTATTCTCGTAGCTTCACAACATTACGGTTGAACCACTGATGTCACATGGACTATTTTAATTCCTACCTTTCTGGGCCTTAAACGTGTCAGTTACATTGCTGTCTGCTCTCGAATTTCTTCGAAAAAAAAATCGTAATTTGTGTTCTTACGAGTCATTCATTTTTGGGTGAAGTATCTCTTTAAAGTGTGATTTCATTAGAAAAATTTGCCCATTGATAGTGGTGTACATGTATGAAGCATTCGAACTCGGGACGTCCCTTTAAAACTAAACAGCTTTCTGTCGGTCAACGCGGGGAATTTTTGTAACCAACTTGAACCCGTCTACTTGTGGAAACCTTAGTTTCTCCCTCACATAAAATTCCCAGATGCTTGGATGCCTGTTGAAATAGATTTCGATAATTTACCAAACAACAGTAAATATGGCCACACATTTAGCACTGTGTCCTCAAGAGCTCTTTCTCTTTTTCAACACGGTTTCCTCACACACAAGTGCTAATGAAATCAATATGATGGCATGTGAGTTCTGTGGTGAAGGTGTAAAACCTCACACTGCAGGTACAAGGGGAAGATGCTGAGATGAGTTTGGACTTTTCTTTCCACTGTCATTCATTTTTATGCTCAGTTAAGGATGGGGAAACACCATAGTGGCTTTGAAGGACTCATTTGGTGTCAACAAACAGCCTCAGGATTATAGGTCATAACTTTCCATGTTTTAACAGAGGGTATGAGAGGACTCACTTTCCTGTTCTTGAAGGTTGTGGGCCAGACAGTGGTCTTCTAGCACGGCAAAGTCCCGGCACACTGCAGACAGACAAAGATAAGAAATCAGGTTATTTACTGTTAAAAAAGAGCCACGTGATAGTTTCAACCCACACAGGAAGTTCACAACACTAACCTCAGGATAACAGATTTAGGCTAATATTTTTGCATGCATGAGCACTGATCTGTATGCATAGTAAAGCAAGTACTGGACTTACACTACTGAAATTATCACTTTTATTCAGCGAGGATGCATTAAATAGATCATAGTATTACAAAAGATTTCTATTTAAAATAAATGCTGTTCTTTTGAAATTTCTGTTTAACCCTCTCAGGCTCAAATTAAGTTTTAGTGACTTTAGTAACCTTTAGTAAAGTTTTTAGTACTCCAGATACATAAAATATGTATCTGGTGTAATAAGGTTTTTAGTTTTTAACTGTTGCAAATCAGCAACGCCTGCCTTGAGAGGGTTAAAGTATCACAGTTCAGTTTGCATAAAAAAATATTAAGCAGCTCAACTGATTTCACCGTTGATAATAATAAGAAATAGGACTTTTTAAAGAAACAAATTATTAAAAATCTTATTGATCCACAAACTTCCATCTTCACATTTTTTTTAATTCATTCATTTATATTTTACTGCTATAGTAGCAGCGAATTCTATACTCAAGCCAAAATAAATTAATAAACAAATTAATGAATAAATAAATATAAAATTTAATAAAATTTAATTCCCTAAGAGCAGTAAAGGCTGTATTAATGGCAAAAAAACATCAGCATCAGTTTACGGTCATGAATTTGTCGCGTTGTGTCGCGTCGTGCCGCACCACAGCAGAGAACATCACTGGCTTCTATTTGCTTCTGTCAAATCGCGCCACTCACCTCTGGTTTAGGCACTTAGAGCAAAACCATGCATCATTCATTTATATTTCTACATGACTACCTGCAATACACCTCTGATTAATCAATTGCTCCATCTACTGGTCTGTTATTGATACAACCACAACTGCTATATCTGATAACCGAGCGCTCAATCGGGTGCTGCGAGTCAAGCTGACAACCCTCTACATTACGAGTAAATCACTCACATATACGACTAAATCTTCATTCTGGTGACTAAATGATGTCTAATATTAGCCAATGGCTAATAAATTTGATTTTACTCGCCACTGTGTTAGTTGGAGGCTGAGTATAAGTATAGCACAGATATATTTTCACTCGCGAACACTGACCGAATGCTTCAGAGTCTCACTCTTCGCCAGGCGATCTCTGCTTTTTTTCAGTTCATCTGAATGGATGCACAGCGCACCTGTGTTTGACGCACCGTAAACTAGTGTGAAGGCGCACGACTCACCGTCGCATTCTTTCAAACATGCAGAGAGAGAGAGAGAGAGAGAGAGAGAGAGAGAGAGAGAGAGAGGACGAACTGATGCGCTACATGTAAACAATATTCTTTGTTGTAGTTTCCTGTCAAAACAACAGTTCCTTTAGATTTTTTCAGCTTTTAAGAACAGCTGGGTTTTCCGTTAGTGGGCGGAGCTAATGCGCAGATTCTCAAATTTTTCTCAATTCTTCCAACCAAGCCCTGGGACGGCTAAACAAAACGAACGCACCCAAGCCATTCTCCCGCATCCCACACACTATTGAGTCTTTATCCGCCTACACCGGTACTCGCCCATCAGGTGTTGTCAATGAGGGGGTTCAGCAACCAGCTCCCGCCTTTTTGCCAATTTTCAATAATCCGGGAGAGTCGCGCGGTGACGCGCTGCCAAGATGTCGACGGCCCGTTTTGCACACTTTGAGCTTCAAAAACGCTCTTCAGAAGTTTACGGGTGACATCAAAAACACTACGTCCATGTTTTTATACAGTCTATGGTTCGGTCCCGCGATCGTGCAGGTCACAACTCGGAGGATGCCTGTTATTATGTTATAATCAAGGTATTGGACGTTAGTGCCCTGGCAGTGGCTTTGGTTTTAGATTTAATTTGATTAATGTTTTAAGCTTAGATTTACAAGAAATATTTTAACTGCAACTATGTAAAAGGAATACTGCTTTAAAAATTGTGTTTGCAAACCAAATGTTATTGCACTTTTGTTCATATAGCAGTATTTCTAAAAAAAACTAAGAAAAAAAAGGTGCACAACACACTACTTTTGAACTCATTATTGAATTTTGTGCATAAAACAGTAAATCCCAGAAAATCATAGATTAATCGCAATTAGAAATTTTAATCGCTGAGCAGCACTGATATATAAATAAATAAATAAATAAATAAAACATCTATCAAAGAAGGAAACAATTCTGTGGGGTCTGAAACTGCGGTTCAACCAACCATTATCACCTCAGTTATAAATACATCCCAAGAAACTGAAACCATGTCCTTCGCATCCGCCCTTTAACATCCTCTTTTTTTGCTTTTTAATGTTTTCTTTAGGCCTGATTCTGCACCTGGCAGCGTCCCAGCTACTTTTGCATTTCGGCCGGCGAGGAAAACTGCGCTGTACTGTTTGTGGGAATCGAGCGTGATTAATAAAACCAAACACACGCTCCAGTTTCACACCGTGTGCTACAGCCGTGAGGGAATTTAGTGGCAGGTTTAATAACGACGTGAAACACGGTTCACGTAATGCTAATTCACCTAGGAATTTTCCAGAGTCTGTGTTGTTTAGCTGAGGCGAGACGAGGATACGATTAAGCCACTTCTGCAGGTCAGTGATTAAAGTCGTCGTCCATCTGCTGCTGATCAGCATCTTAAGAAGAAGAGCTGCAGAACTGAGACCGAGGGATATTCATAGCGTTAAATGAGGAACCAAGAGCAGAATTTACATGAAATCTCCTTTGCAGTCTACTGGCTGGTGAAGCCACATCTCGATGCCCTGTCAGACAGGATTCAGATAACGGCTGAGTATCATTTGGCAGGAGGAACCAGGAAAGCCCCTGCTGAAAATAAGCATCTTGGTGCTGACTGTGCATTTACTCTAGGCTTCATTTCCTTATGCATGGAGCCTTTTTGAGGGGTTCGGAGGCCAATTTGATTAACCTGTGCTGGAAACTTTTTTGGTTTATATGATGAAGTTATGTGGCTTATCATTATGATGAAACTGGATTTATGACACAGTTAAGTATTAGAGGTAAACCGATTTTATATATATATATATATATATATATATATATATATATATATATATATATATGGCCTAGGTTGACAAATTTGAGATAAGAGTGTTTGTTTTCAAACAAATGAATGAATTAATTCAGCATAATAAACATGTCTTAAAAGTGTCTTCTGCTCACCTAGGCTGCATTTATTTGATCAAAGATATATATATTTATTGTAATTTATTGTGGTGATGCAAAGCTGAATTTTCAGCATCGTTACTCCAGTTTTCAGTGCCACATGATCCTTCAGAAATCATTCTAATATGATTTACTGCTCAAGAAACATTATTGTTATTATTATTAATATTGAGAACAGTTGTACTGTTGTGATACTTTTTTAGAATTAGAGTAGAGTAGAATTAAACTGCATTTAATTGAAACAGAAATCTACTTTAATAGTCTTTACTGTAAATTTAAGTCAATAAAAAGTCAAAAAAATATTAGACTATCACATTAACTCAATGTATTACATTTATGTTAGTTTGCTTGAAAACAAAAAAGGTTGCAATAACTAAAGAAATATATATATATATATATATATATATATATATATATATATATATATATATATATATATATATATATTGCCATAACTTGTTTCTCACAGGGTTAAAGCCAGCAAAATCTAATAAAACATGTTTCAGGCATAAGGGATTTTTTCCAAAAAGAACATGCTGCTGGATCTTCGCCTAACATTAAAAACGTGGGGGTGATCCCATACACCATGAAATAAATACAGCCCAGAGCGACACAAACACTATGACATCAATTAAAATGTCTGATTCATTAAGAATGATGATCCTCAAGGCGCTATGAAGCAGCGACGGGCAACAAGTAACAGCAACACAAGGAAAAGCTGAAAGCTCTCCAAAGCAAAACACGAAACCAGCACTGAACACATCCCAGCAGGTCTTAGCTAGGAAGCATGCACACTTTCCAGGCAAACAACCCGAACTTTGCCTCCAAGAGCACAGAGCAGCTGCAACACAACAACAAAACGCTGAATCCACACGCACGAAACAACTGGAAACAGAAACCACAAGGACATTCTTCGAGGAGAAACTCGTGAGAAATGCGGTATGTCGCTCGTCTTCATCCAGTTAATGAGTTGAAAACATCCAGATGCAGGAAAACACTCCATTGCCTAAAAGACTTCTTTAAAGTGTTAAAGACACAACATCATGTTGGTAGTTGTGTAAACCAATAAGATATGTTCGATAAACTATATTAACATCATAAATTGAATCTAGCACAAAAGTAGACTTCAAACGTCTTTAAGAACGTGAACTTGGCCGGTCCCCCTATAGAGCCCTCAACCTCTGTACCGTTGTTTATTTTATATGAAATAATTACTCAGAAACCAACATTTGGTCCCCCAGTTGGATAAATTACTTAATATTTAAAAATCTGTAATAAAGTAGCTCATATTAGACGTGTCAACCTCCTTAAAATTGGTCAAATTTGGCCTATCCCACCTCAGAAGACACCTTGTGTCTAAACCTTTTCGGTCGCATTGAAGCAAACTTATTAAACATAACCAGAAATCAACATTTGGTTCCCAATTAGCCAGGATTACTTGATAACTGATTATGAATGAAAAATGGTTTGTTTTAAATGCATCAAAGTCAAACATCTTAAAATGTTTAACTCGGCCTGTCCTACTTAAGAGGTCTTAAAAAAATAAATAAAACCCAGCGTTTGGTCCCCAATAAGCCAGAATTACTTATTAGTCTGAAACTGTAATTCAGAAACCAACTGAACCTAGACCAAAAAATAGCTTATTTTAAACATAAAAAGCAATTAAAATCATCAATTATATATATTTTCAAGAACGCTGGTAAACCAAACAGTTAACAGTAGCCTTTGACTTCCAGATCATATTTTCCAATCCTATGGAAGTCAATGGATACCATTAACTGTTGGTTTACCAGCGTTCTTCAAAACATCTTCTGGAGGGCTCAAATGAAGAAAGAAACTCATACAGGTTTGGAAAGGCAAGAGGGCGATTAAATAATGACAAAAGTCAACTATCCCTTAAGTTAAAGTTATTTATTTTAAATGAAAGAGCTAGAAAGCAACATTTGGTGCCCAACCAGCTACAGTCTTCTGAACGTCGGTTTGAGACCAATAACAGAATCTGAAGCTCAGATACGATCTCAAACTGGATTTAGGGCGGAAATGATCCTAATCCACCTAAAGAATCAAACGAGGTTCAAATGAGTGGGTTGAAATCCTGCAAAGCTAGCTGTTTTTTTTGTGTTTTGTTTCCCTTCAATAACACGCAAAGTCTTCAACAGCTTGTGTTGCACCACAGTCATCTTCAGTATGCCGAAGATGATCAAGAAGACTCTCACAACACATGTGCCAGCATTCGCACACACACACACACACACACACACACACATACACACCACAGCAAATAAAACTAACGTCAGCATCACACGCCATCTAATACAAGATATTTGAGACAAAACATGGCAGAATTTAATCGCTTTATCTTTTTTTAATATCAGCAATATACAGATGGTCAGAGGCGTATATCCTTCAGTGACGTTACATGGTATAAAAGGTAAATGTAGTGAGTCCAAATAACAGTTTACCTTCATAATTCACCACAATGCAATCATATTTAGTTTTTGGGCAGTTCTGAATCATCTGGCAGGTCGTGCCATTTGCCCGTTTATTTTAAGGCAGTGTAACATCATCATCATCATCATCTTCTTCTTCTTCTTCACTCACCCTCTTTTACGCCAGGCAGGTTGTTCTGATCGATACTGAAATCAGCCATGTCGTCGGCGATTCTCTTAATGTTTCTCTGGGGATCCTGAAGGTTATAGTCTGACAGACTGATGGCAGTCTCCGTCAGATAAATAAATCCCGATCGATGTCTTCGCTAATGTGTCGCTCTGATTGGTTTCTGTCGCCAGTCGAGGTTTCTGTCCGTCCCTCCCTCTGTACCCTCACACACAAACCATGCAGGAAGAGCTGAGCTGAGCAGCGTGTGTGTGTGTGTGTGTGTGTGTGTGTGTTTGCTACGGATTGCAATGCGGGACATGCCACGCGCGCACGCGCTCACATTCTGACAGGCGGAGAAGCGCGCGCGCGCACGTCAGCAAACAAATGAACAGAAACAGAGCAAGTGCACGAGCGCAGCTCTCAGATTCCTTCAGAAGTGGGCTGCTTGAAAGTTTTGTAAACCTTGTTATTGTCGTTATTAATTTTAACAATTCAGGCCAATATAAACACTCTGATATTGACTTTATTACTTTAAATAATCAGGCTTCCACGATTATAAAATTATTAAAATAATGTATAGACTATAAAATAGCCTATAAAAATGATCAAATATTAAAAATATAAACCTATTTTAAGGATAAATATAGAGTAACCAAGAGAATATTAATTGTATTAATTGAATATAAATAATATTAATTTAGTTGTTATTATTATTGTCAGTGATGTTGTGGAAATTGAAAAAAAGATTAAAAGGTAAACTTTAAAAACTCAACAAAATCTGAATTATTCTCTTTCTCATTAAATAGTTCATTTATGCATTATAGGGATTTTTTTTATTAGAGTTTCTATCAACTGGAAAATACTTCTAAATTTGATTTTGTTTTTTTACAAAAATATCATTATAACACTATTTAAATATCTTTTGAGATTAATATAGAGTACAATATTTGATGAAATATTATTTTTTTGTTTTTAAGAAATTGAATTATTGCATCAAGTATTTAGTGATCGATAGAAACCGAAAAAAAGAACAGAAAAAAGCTGAATATCTAACACATATAAAATAAAATAAACTTAACTTAAATATTAACTAAACTTCAATATTGTTTTACAAATGATATGGATCTGAATTTTTCTCAAGTTTTAATGCAATTAGAATTTCATATATATATATATATATATATATATATATGTATGTATAAATGTGTGTGTGAGTGTGTGTTAATCGCGATTAATCGCATCCAAAATAAACGTTTTGTTTGCATAATATATGTACGTGTACGGTGTATATTTATTATGTATATATGAATACTCATACTCATGCATGCTATGTTTATATATGAAAGATATTTATATACAATATAAATTATATGAATATAAATATATACATGTAAATCAAAATGTATACTGTATGTCTGTGTTTTTGTACATACATAATAAATAATAATATTAGCAGAGTAACTCAGTATACTAAGTTAATAATAATATGAAATATGACTTATCATTATTTTAAATATTAATATAGATTTTATAGATAACATTTTAATACAAAAAAAAAACTATTTAAACACAATACGTTTGTTAATTATAGATATGGATCTCAATGTTTATAGGTTTCTAGTGTCTCTATAAGATGTAAAAGCCTCCAGAATGACATTATATTCTTCATTTGACATTCTTCATCATACCGTTTCTTGTTATTCTAGGCACTGACTCACATATACTTTTAGTTCAATTAAAAGAAGAACGCCAGGGACATTTTACCATCCCCAGACGAACGAGACCCAGTTCTGCCAGTGATTTACTCTTGTCCTGACACACACCGCCGCTGACTGATTGCCGGTCACTGGCCATGAGACCACGTCAGATCATCAGTCCCAGCTGTCACAGACCCTCTTTTAAAATACAGAACGTACTCCGTCACACTTTTGATTTACAGTGAGGACACATCCTCACGTCCTGATTAAAAGTATCCCATCTGATGAGCCTCCAGCAGAAGCGCCTTTGGTCAGACAGGAGCAAACACACACCAGGATCATCCCTTCAGTGCCATGGACAGACTATCCTCAGGACGTCTTCTTCCACGACTTGCTTTTTTACTTCTGATTGGTGCTCTCAACGTTCATACTAGAAGCCTTCTAAGTCCAGGTGAGTCCAAGCCACTAATTTGATCTAAATGAATGTTTTTTAATTCTAGATTTTATTAAAGTCAGTCTCGTTGTATTTTAATTGTGTGCTGAATGGCATATTTTCATTTTTATAGTCAACCAGGTGTTCCATTCAGTGGAGGATTCAGATGTGCAGAACCAGATCTTGGCATTTCTGCTCCGGAAAAACATAATGCCTGTGCAAGAAAAGGTTGCGATAGGTAAATAAATGCATTTTATTTATGTGTTGCACAGATCGTCTTATTCTTAGCAAATGTAAAATGAATAAGCATCTTATAATCCACAAACCTGCACTTGTTCTTGAATCTCAGAACTCGAGCTGGCCAGAAAAATCACAGAGCTGCAGGAGGTAGGTTTCATTTCGGTTCAGTTTCGTAAAAAAATCATTTGTCTTTAAATACAATTAAATATTTAATTTTCATTATATATATATATATATATATATATATATATATATATATATATATATATATATATATATATAAATAAACACAAAATATATTCATATACAAATGTATTAATAAAAATTTACTAACTATTATAATGAAAGCTAATTGTCAGCTTGCTGTTTCAGCTTGCAGCCCTTCAAGAAGAGCTAAATGTAGAAAGAAAATTGGTGTCAAACGCAATAGAAAAAGAGGGATCCATGATCAGCAAAAGAGATGATGGTGAGTGTTGCTTTTTTATGAACAGATGTTTGTCAATTGCATGAATGAGGATGTAATTATACAATTTTCTACTTTTTAGCCTGTTTCTGGAAATACTGTGTTTGAGGATGTCGAAGTGAAGAACCAGGAACAAGAAAACCTGCAAAATCATCTAATGCCTTAAGATGTGTCAGACGAGCAGAACTGTTTTTCAGATATGGAATTATGTGTATTCATAATGTGTCATGATAATGTACTCATGGCTGTACTCTTATAACAAAAACCTATTTTATGTCAATGGCATCTCAATAAAAAATCAAGTGAAATTTATCGAGTTTACTCTATCATCTCATTGTGCAAAACATTCCCTATTTTTGAAGGATCTTGAGTTCATAATCAAACATATGAATGCATAATTTTACTATAATAATTTCATAATAATTTTACATAAGATAAAACTTCTCATCTGCCTTGATTTATAAAGACAGTCTTTTCAAAAGCTCTTGTCTCCCTCTAGTGTTAAGACTTTGTTGAACATTATAAATGTCACACATACCAAAATAATATATTAACCAAAGAACTGAGGGTAGCCATTGACTAATTGGTTATCAAAATTCTTACAGTTCTTATGTTTTCAATAGAAGAAAGAAACACATATAAGTTTGGAACAACTTGAGGAATAAAAATAACAGATTTTTATTTTTTTTGTGAACTGTCCCTTTAAGAACACATGTGGACATATGAAGACAGAGGATTATGGACATAAAATAATGGCAAAAAATAACAAAATTGCACGTTGTCCAAACAAAAATAAGGAACATGTATTTTTATTTTATTTTAAATATGCTTTTTTCAATATATCATTCAATCAACAATGTCCCACTCTGCATTACTGAACATCCAGTATTTTTTATTTATTTATTTTTTTAAAGAGAGACATTGCAAGTTGGAAGACAATGACTTCTACAAGTACACACAATAAAGACCAAAAAAAAAAAAAACCCATCACAGCGGATGCAGGCTTCCTTGTGGGCTTCACTGCAGAGTATGATAAGTGTCAAAAGGGAAGACCTATTTCCAAAGTGTGGTTATTTAAAACAGAATGCATCCATTTTAGCCAGACATTCTTCAGTATCTGTGAGAGGTAAGTTTAACACTGCTACTTACTGCTACATTTATTTGTTTTAGTAACTTTTCCCTAACTTGTTTTAGGAATAGTTTACCCTGAAATGAGAATTCTGTCTAAATTCTAAAGTTCCAGAAATGTATTTTTTTTTGTCAGTCCAAACCTCTGTGAGATTCTCTCTTCTGTGCAGCATAAAATAATACATTTTGGGAAAATGTGTCCACTACTCTCCTTATAATTAAATAAATTGGGTCCAGTGTTGTTTTGGAGCCAGTGGACAAAAACTGACATAATTTGGTCCACTGAGTCCAATGTTGTTTTGGACTCAATGGACAACCCCCCCCCCCCCTCCCCCAAAGAAATAATAAGGTCATACAAGTTTGGAACAACATGAGAGGGAGTTACCATTTTTCGGCAAACTATCCCTTTAAAACAGTCTTTTTATAATCTTATCCTTTTTATTGTACACTGGGCAATTTATTTTCCTAAAATACAAAAAAAATAAAAATAAAAAAATAGATCAATTATATAATGAAGAAGACTCTTATAATGACTTATGCCTATATTTGTTCCCCAGTTTGAGAATATGTGGTTCACATTTGTTCTACTTCAACTTCTGCCTCAATTCGCCCTCGGTGCTCGTTGTCCCAATCGGTGTGTTTGTGACATTAAGGGTTCTGCAATATGCACAGGGGACATCACCGACATTCCTCCTCTCGACCCAACAACAACCTTCCAACTCGTGCTAAATGACACAAACATAAAGATCCTCAAAGACCGAAGTTTCCAGCCGTTCTCTCTTCTGCTACGACTAATGATCATTAACAGCCCTCTTGACACCATCCAACCAGAAGCCTTCCATGGTGCGCCACAGCTTCTGTCCATCAAGCTCTCATTGACCGCTCTCTCTGTCTTCCCACCAAAGGTGTTTAGTGAGCAGAGGAACTTGGAGCAACTGCAGCTAGATGGTAACCGAATAACTTCCATTAGTTCAGATCTCTTTGAGGCGATGGTCAACCTAACTGAACTAAATCTGAGCAAGAACCGCATCTCCCAGCTGGATGCCAATGTCTTCCAGGGTCTGACCAAGCTGAATTACTTAAACTTAGCTGATAACCAACTGAGGAACCTCCCGAGGACCCTTTTCCACAATCTTTTGCAACTCAGATCTTTGATGCTCTCATCAAACCAATTGGAGACTCTTGAAAGTGGTTCCTTTGACCATCTAAGCAACCTGTTGATACTCATGCTACACAAGAACAAGATCCGAGAGATTCCTCCACGTCTTTTCTGGCCCTTGCCATTCCTGTCCACCCTTTTTATGTCTGCAAACCAACTCCGGTATATTCCAGCCGAGAGCTTCTACTACTTGCCCAACTTGATCAAGCTCACCATCTTCAAGAACCCCTTGATATCCCTACCTTACCAACTAATGGGACACATGCCAAGGCTTCAGGAGCTGTACCTCTACGAAACCAATCTATCCACTGTCCCATGGAACCTTTTTGCAAACATGACCAATCTAGTGACTCTCAATTTACACTTCAACAACAAGTTGACCTCCCTCCCAAAGAACCTCTTCTGTTGTCTGCCCAAACTGAAGAAACTGTCCCTGAAGTACAACAACCTTCAGGAACTAGACCCAGAGCTCTTCTCAAACTTGGCCAGCCTTCGAGCTCTGATGCTTAATGAGAACAAACTTGAGTCTCTCCCATCGGCAATCTTTCGCAACTCCTCAAGACTAGAAACATTAGACCTGAACAACAACCATCTGAGGTATCTCCCCGGAGATGTTTTTTTACACGCGATTGCGCTAAAAGATCTCTCTCTTAGCGGCAACAAATGGATTTGCGATTGTAGCATTCTGGATATTGCAGAATGGATTCGTGAAAACCCAGAACTAATCAGTGATTTGGACAAAGGAGTAACATGCTATGAACCGTACCGCTTAGAACACCATCCGCTGCAAACGCTCACTTACGAGGAACTCCATTGTGGTGTTTTACAGACCACATTTATAGCTACAAGTGCCATTACGACTGGGGCTCCAGCGACAACAACCCTGCAAACATCTACAGCTACTACAAGCACAAGAGCAACAAATGCTGCGAATGCAACTACAACTGCAACTACTCCAACAGACGCCTCTCTACTTTTTCCTACATCTGAACATATTTACGTGAAACAAGGCAATGGTAACGACAACGGTCTGGTGTTCTACGATACAATCGTGTTGGATAACGGACCTGAAATTGTGCACAACAATCATTTCAATGCCTGGGTGTACCTGTGGACTGTCCCGTCAACGGGTCCCTACAGTGGATTCATGATGGCTTTGTACATTGTTCTCTTGGTCAGTGGTGTAGTCCTGATTGTGATCATCTTGTATGCTTTGTATCGGCTTCATAAGGTGATTTTGCTTTCAGGAGAAGTCGCAATGGGAGAAAATCAGAGAATATTGACTAGAATATAGTGAAGCTTCAAAGTAAAAAAAAATAATAAAACTCTTAAAAACTTCTTCAGTTAGCAAATTGCTATTTGTTTTCACATTATAGTGCATATTTTAATTTGTTTAATTTAACTCTACTCATTAGTGTTCCTGTGGCTCAGTGGTGACGCATTATGTTAGCAGTGCAAAAGGTTGTGGGTTCAATTCCCAGAGAACACATGTTAGCCTGAATGCACTGTAAGTCGCTATGGATAGAAGCATCTGCTTCATGTATAAATTTAATACATATTTAGGAGGAATATAAAATCCTGAGACCACTAATCAAAAGCATCTGTCTTGCATTTTTCTCATTTTATGCAACGCATTTCATTACAAATGATGTTCAGCTCAACTTTGTGACAAGCCTCCAAATGTATCTAATTGTTTTTGTAAGCATTACTTTCTTCTTTCATATTTTGTTACTTTTCTAAATACACAAATTTTCCTTTCTGCTATTTCCACATACCAGTGCTTTACAATCACAAAACTGATATGGACAACACCCTTGGTGGTTGTTTGCAAAGTGTAAGACCAAAATAAAATATTTCTGTTCTTTGAGAGTGGTTTCTTTGCCATGTGTGCCACCTGGAGGTTAGACAATATAGTGCAGAATTTATAGGGCAGAATATTCATGTGGATATATTTACACCATAGTTATGTTCTCAAGAAAATGTATATTTTATTTTAGTTATAATTATTATATTTATTGTTTGGTCATTTAAATAATTTATTTATTATATCACACTATGTTTTGATGATATAATATATATTTAAATCATATTAACATCATTGTTAAAATTAGGATATTCAAACTGCAGATCTTTAGTAAATATGCACAATATCAAACTTAAACTTATTTTTATTTTAGATAAGTATAGATAGTCTATTATAATTATTAGGCTACTAGGGAAAGCATTAAGTGTGTCTTTTGGGAAGTTAAAATAAAATAAAAAACTTAGTAGGCTATATTGTTGCGATTATTTTTAGAGACACTAGAGGCACACAAATCACACGTTCCACTTTTAAGTATGTTATGAGATCGACCCACCCAATGAAGAGATGTGGCTAAACTCACGTTTATATATTACTATTTCGCCATAGTTTACCTTACACAGCAAAAATGTACCAAGCACTGTTATCAAATTCTTCCCACTCCCACATGACTAACAATAGTCTACGCCTGATGTCTGGTGTGACTTCAAACTCAAAGAAGGTGTTCACCGATAGGCTGTGTGCCTGTCTGTGGGCGTGGTCCATCCGACCGCCAGTGAAGCGTGCAATCCTGAAGATCTCAATTAGGCTACAACATTAACAGGGTGTTTCGCATCTTTGAAAATTCCCCCACCCCACGATGCCTAGAATGCTTTTCTCGAAAACGTAAATTAAAGTCTCTCTGCATAAAAACTTCTCGAACTGACCGAAAGATGATTATTTATTGAAGTGTTTATTTTTCTATTTCATAGACGTTCTGTTGAGCGGGGGAGGGGGGGGGGGGGTAATCAGCAATAATGAAATCATCAGTCTATGGGCACTTGATGCAATTTTAAGGCCAGACTTTGGCCAGATACATTGTTTTTGCCTTTACTAGTTCATTCCTTCAGAGTGACAACAGACAAAGTTCAAACATTAATGCCCATATAGTCTTCATAAAATAATTTGAAAAAGATGGGTTAAATATATTTTTAAAAATATTATAGCATGTCACTCACACACACATCATTTCAATTTAAAATCATCAAAAGTACTTAAAATTATTTTATATGACTATGGATGGTGTATGGTGTAGAGTATTTGGGCTGGTAACTAAAAAGTTTCACCAAAAATAAATGTGCACTTGCAAGTCGCAAATGAGATGACATTTCAAAAAGCATTAATAATGGCTCAAAAGAAAAACAAACCAGGATTTTTGCATTTGCCATTTGCTTAACAAACTAAACACCATTGAAATGATAATGTGAAATATATTTCAGCTATCTCTCATTGATGTAAAGGTTACAATTTTGCCGGTCAACATTGACCATCACACTCGTGAGAAGATCAAGAGATCTTTGATGAAGCCTGACCTCACTTGTTTTGATCAAGCAGAGATGCATATATACAGACTCATGGAGAAAGATTCCTGCCCAAATCAGAACTTGAGGAACGCCGCCAGGAACCCAATGTAGACCAGCCAATGACAACTAATTCACTAAAAAAAAAAAAGTTTCTTAATGAGCCGGTGCACAGAAAGAGGACATATGCACATGGTTTAGAGGAAATGACAGAGGAGAACAGAAAGTATGTGGTGTGCAGAGGCTCAGCTTCATTGGTTTGCATGATAAGATGAATGAGAAAAATAAAAGTGTCACCGTTACAGGAAATGATCAAGATTGAAGGTACATTAAATTGTTTCCACTGTTATTTTGAGAGATGGGCTGGACCGTTCTGTGAAATAAGTGACTTTTCTAAATGTTGGTCTTAAAAAAAGTAGATGTCTGTTAGATTGTATCAGACACGTGTGTTTAAGTGTTGAGAAATTGTATTGTGGGACCTCAAAATAAACTCTAAGTTGACATCAACTGCGTTTTGCAAATTTAAAAAAAATAACTATTAGAACATTGTATTTTATAAGAGACTACATAGGCCAAGTTAGCATTGAAACATTCATATAACTTTAAACATTCATATAACTGACTAAATAAATAAATAATACTCTACTCGAAAGGTAACAGGGTTGACATTTACAGGTTTGACATGCAAGAACATGAAACTACAAAGGTCTCATTAAAAAGACATTTTAATGCTGTTATTTCCACAAAAATAAGCTTTATTCACCAGACACGAGGAGTTTGTAAAAAAAAAAAAAAAAAAAAATTCCTTGTGAGTTTGCATACACCTGGCGAATAAAGCTAATTCTGATTCAGATTCTGATTAAGGAACAAAAAAGAGAGTTCCTAGTAAATCCCCTAAACAAATGTGATAGTATCAAAAATAAATAAATAAATAAATAAAATGATTAATGACGAAAAAAAAGACTAGATTTTGTATTTAATATTTTTTTTTGTTGTTGGCTATTGTTGGCCATTGGCTATTTTTGGGTTAATAAGTTAGTTCTCAGAAGCTAGATTGTTAACTGTATTTATTGAATTGTGCGATATGGACAAAAAAAAAAAACTTATCACGATTTCTTTGATCAATTTTGCGATTGTGACACACACCGATATGCTTTTACAGTCATAAATGCATTCAGGATTAATTTGAAACATATTTCCAAAAGAAAACCAATTAGAGCTTTATCAAAAAGTTGTAACTTCTCTAGAACAGACATAAGTCAAAATTATCACTATAGTAAAGATGTAACAAAATGTATAGACTTAGACTTTTCTTTTTTGCCATGCATTGTTCATAGAGCTCATTAATTGTAGCAGTGACTCAGGTGTTTGCAAACAGGTGTTTGCACTGGTTGAAAACCAGTGCCTTAATATATATTACTGTTCAAATGTAAATTTTAATCAGAAATCTAATGAGAAAAAGGGAGTTCAAATTGAATTTTTTCAAATAAATTTTTAGCTGTCTTTCTTTTTAGCTATTTTCTAAAAAAATTTAGAAGCAACAGCTCTAACAGACATCTTTATTTGTTCTCCATTTAATCTCATAACTGACTAGGAGAAACCAAAATGCATATAAATATAAACTTTAATTACACACACACACACACACACATATGCACACACATACACACATGTACGTATATATATATAAGTTTTTTGGGGATTTTTTTTTTTTCCCCCAGGGTGTTCAATATTTCCATCATGCCATCTTTATGGTAACAACACACAAACATAATGTGAGCCGCAGACGAGCTTTACTTAGACTTAGAAAGTCTGTGGACAATGACTAATTAAGAGCAGAAAACCAGCTCTGAAAAGCCAGTTGTCCACAGTCTGTTTTGGTCACATGTCTGATTGAAGCAGAGACGTGCCTTAAGTGAGAGACATTGCCATAAAATACAATAATAATCCATGTCAGCGCTTGACCCCACTGTCACAATGACTTACTTATTAAGATTCGTAACTTAAAAAGGCAATCTAGAGTGTCTAAGAATAACTATGTTTGATTAACCTTAAATTCTACCAACACAGCGAATGTCAACATACGTCTGATGCATGCTAGATCTCCCTCAGAGTATGTCCTTTTTGGGGAAGGTCATTCTATAATAAAGACGCCACTGTTTTTGGACCACTGGAAATATCTATCTCTCTCTCTCTCTCTCTCTCTCTCTCTCTCTCTATATATATATATATATATATATATATACAGTACAGACCAAAAGTTTGGAAACATTACTATTTTTAATGTTTTTGAAAGATCATTTTTCATTTTTCTTCTGCTCATCAAGCCTGCATTTATTTGATCAAAAATACAGAAAAAAATATAATATTGTGATATATTATTACAATTTAAAATAATTGTTTTAAATTTATTATACTTTAAATTATTATTTATTTCTGTGATGCAAAGCTGAATTTTTAGGATCATTATCACATGATCCTTTAGAAATCATTCTAATATGATGATTCATTATCAAAGTTGGAAACAGTTCTGCTGCTTAATATTTTTTCAGAACGTGATACTTTTTTAGGATACTTTGATGAATAAAAAGTAAAAAAAAAAAAGAAGCTATGTTTTTAAAATATAAATATTTTGTAATAACAATATACACTACTGGTCAGTAATTTGGCGTCAGTAATTTTTTTTCTTTCTTTTTTTAAAAATAAAATCAATACTTTTATTCAGCAAGGATGTGTTAAATTGATAAAAAAGTGATAGTAAAGAAAATATATTATTAGAATTTTTTTTTTTGAATAAATGCAGTTCTTTTTAACCTTTTATTCATCAAATATATTAGACAGCAGAGCTGTTTCCAACACGCATAATAAATCAGAATATTAGAATGATTTCTAAATGATCATGTGATAGACTGGATGTTACATGTGACACTGAAGGCTAGAGTAATGATGCTGAAGATTCAGCTTTGCATCACAGGAATAAATTATTTTTTTAAGTATATTCAAATAGAAAACTATTATTTTAAGTTGTAATAATATTTCACAATATTACTGTTTTTTCTGTATTTTTGATCAAATAAATGCAGGCTTGATGAGCAGAAGAAACTTCTTTCAAAAACATTAAAAATAGTAATGTTTCCAAACTTTTGGTCTGTACTGTATATATATATGAAATACATTTAATATATGAATCAGAAAGGTACTTTATTTGACAAATTTGAGATTACAAGACTACGTCATTAGTTTTTTTTTATATATATAGGTACACGTGTAAGTAAATGCATTTTTGGACATGTTTTTTGCTGCAGAGGGACCAATGGCTTTTAATAAAACACAGTGTACATACAGTACAACTTTTCCCATACATGTCATGTTTGATTTTTCCGTCTCAACGCAACACATATGTTGTCACTCAGAAGTGAGGCTGATGTGAAATGATGTGGTAATACGGACATAAGGAAATGAATTTACAAAGGCGACCATTAAAAGTAGCACCCATCATGCAACTGTACAACGGATGCGCCAATTATTGATGAGACGTTTCACCAATCTTTAAGTTATGAACGCAATGACCAATCTCTCACACAATCTGCCCATCATCTGCTGTCAAATACACAGTCACCATGATAGCTAAAGGAAATGAGTAATGCTCTGAGGCACTGACATTGCCCATGGTACAAAATTGCTCAATTGCGTACAATGGAGAAACTGACAGAGTTACAGAATGAGATAAAGCGCCGGTCAGGTGACTTTGAGGATGTCTACACACACTGGAACTAACACATGGTGTCAAAAGTGAACGCTTGACTGCCTATATCCATTTTTTAAATAAACTTATGGAGAAAAAACCCAAAGTCACTTACTATGGATTAATACGCATAAAACACACAAAAAATGTCAATTTAAAGGGTTCATTGAGTGACAATGAGAAACTTTTTCTTTTTTACTTTTTCTAGTAAAATGCATATGCCAAGTTCTTAGAACTGTACCCTTTTACTCATGTCGGTTTCAGACATGAGTAGAAAACTTTTGTACAATTTCCATTCAGCGTTTTATTTTGATGACTCTGAAACTGTCATGTGGTGTAACACATCATAATCATTATTTTCCAAATCAGTTAATGTTAAGCTTTTAAGTGTTAATGCAAATTAAGTTTTGTCTTACACAAACTTGTATTATTATTAATTATTAATTAGCCTTTTCTTTCATAAAAAATGTTAAAAAAAAAATTTCAATGTAAAATCTACCTTTACACAAATATCCTGAATGGTTTTATACATAAACATTTTTTTCATTTTTTTATTTTTTGAGCTGCACCAAATTGCATTTTACAACCTGATGGAATGTTGTCATGTCATAAAATATCAAATTATCTATTTTCAGAGAGGTATTGACCTTTAAATACAGTCATGGGGTCTGCAGGGGTCTTATATAATATGCTTTTTTCATGCATGTTGGTTGCACCACATGACTTTGATATTATGAACAATTTGTTTTAAAAAACAATAAGCAGTCTTATGATTTTTTTAATTTAAGTATATCTTTTTAATTAATTTGTAATTCATATACATCTTTACGTGTGTTTGTGAAGTTTGTCATAATATTTTACACCAAAAAATAATTTATTTTGGCTTGTCATAAAAAGATCAAATTCAGATCAAGAGTCTTCAGGGGTCTATAATATATGCATTTTCATGCATGTTGGCTGCACCACATGACTTTAATTTGACAAGTTATTAACAAATTTGTCAATGTAAAATGTTTTTTTTTTACAAATATCATGAATTGCTAAATGAGAAGTATCATTATGTTTTTTTGTGGAGTTACAACACATGACATTTTAAAACCTGAACTAAGCTTCCCTAAACAACTATCTATCTATCTATCTATATATATATATATATATATATATATATATATATATATATATATATATATATATATATATCAATGGGCTACCAAAAAATCCATGTGAAAATGTTTTTCACAGGCAAAACATTTTTGATAAATATTCAGAATATTTATTTATTTAGTGGAGCTGCACCACATGACACTTTATAACCTGAACTAATCAGATATTTTCTAATACGTACTGACATTCACTATGATGCATGTTGGTAGTACCATATTAAATTAAATTAAAGTTATGCATTTAGCAGACGCTTTTATCCAAAGCAACTTACAGTGCATTCAGGCTATCAATTTTTACATATCATGTGTTCCCGGGGAATCGAACCCACAACATTGCGCTTGATAACACAATGCTCTGCCAATTGAGCTACAGGAACACTATATACCATATGACTTTGATTTAACAACAAATGTTTTTTAAACAAATATTATCAATTAATTCATAAATATGAGGGTCTATGATCCAAGTCTGTTGCGTCGCATTACTTTTATTTGACAAACAAAAGTTTAAGAAATATGAATAGGCTAAGCAGTTTTCCTCAGTTGTTGTTGTCCTCAAGAAATGTTTCCGGTGATACTTTTCCTTGTGAAGTTTCATGATAGGTAATTCTGAAAGGCATGCTGGTTCTTTAAAGAGCAGGTGACTGGAGACACCAAAGACCTTGCAGAACATCAGCACTGACGTCAGGCAGTACAACTCTTTTCGCTGCTAGCTACTCGCTTTTACAAAAAGGATTCCTTTGTGTAACTCCTTCAATGCTAATAAAACAGAAAACAAAGAGTGATGAAACCGCCTAACCATCTCATTTGACTCTTATTTCCATCCATGCCCCATTACAGTTTGGCCCTGTTTACGTCTGTAGATTACTGAAAAACCCAAAACATGCAAAGCCGTAATTTGCTTATCAGCTATTTTAGCAAGGCACACTACATGTGTATTTACATCTCTAAAATATGGAGAAACAGGCTATGCTTTTCGCACACGAGCGGCCAGGGAGGAGGGGGAGGGTTTGATGGGGCTTCCTCTTTGCGGTCCCTGTTTGTGACACGAGCCCTTAGCAACCGTCATAGGGCATAAAAAGCAGAGCCGGATACGCAGAAGGGAAACCTGTAGAGCACCAAGTGCAGCATGATCACTAGCAGGAGCGCACGGCTGTGGATTCCTGGGCAATAAGCCCTCACCCTACCATGTCTGGCCTAATCCCACAGCCTCTCCCAACACATTTCAACATGGACAGAGACGACTGCAGGAGAAACGAGACCTTGTAAGTGTGATCTTCAGGCATTTGCACTCAACTATCAGCTCAGGGGAATCTATTGTGAGTCCCAGCATGCTTTAGAGTAGGTTTGCATGTGTGAAGCATAAAATGCAGACAACAAAGCTCACTTTCTCTCCGTAGAGGAAAGAACCTCATGTGCCGAATAAAGTGTGTGTTCACCAGTTCATCTGCTCCTGAGAGGTAAGGAAAAAGCGACACATATGAGGACACCAGGTCCAAAATAGTTCAAACACTATTGCTTCTAATCCAGTTACGGTCAACTAATCAAACCCGTCTGATCTCAGCAGGCTAAGTTTAGAAGACACCCAACAATGGGCCCAGTCTCTGGAGCGACTTCTTGGTTCCAAATGTAAGTCTTTTCGAAGCAATTTTTTGGCATTGGTTTGCTGAGACTAGAGAAAACTAAAACATAAGTACATGAAAGAGGTGCTGGTTTACATACGTGCCGCGTGTTTTGACGCATTCGCTTCCCTCCAGATGGGCTGGCCACATTCCACACCTTTCTGAAATCGGAGTTCAGCGACGAGAACATCGAATTCTGGTTGACGTGTGAGGACTACAAGAAGATAACGTCGTCCTATAAGATGAGCTCGAAGGCGAGGAAAATCTTCGAGCAATTCGTCGAAGCAGAATCTCCGAAGGAGGTACAGGACACACCACATGACGCCCTATCGCTATACAAATCAATCAGGCTGCGCTAGAAGTGTCTGTTGTGTCTTCATAAGCTTCTGTTTTTTCCATTTGTATGACAAGAATTGTGTACGTTTTATATTTAAACAACTTAAGACAGTTTCTGTTCAATAACGCTACATCATCTAACCATGTATACACAGGAGCAATATAATACAATATAAAAAGCCTGAACCCTGGAAATGGTCACGGCAGATCTTAAACAGAAATATAAATGGACGAATAACATTTGATTGTGAAATAAATGAATTAGCAAAATATTATCTGATACTGGCCTCTTCACACAGAAGCACAAACTATGGCTTCTGAACACCTTAATGTTGCGTCGTTTATACTTTTGTCTCTATTATTTTCCCGCAATTACATCTTTACAATTACAATCGTTCACTTCCAGTGTAGACACTGTGTCAATGGCTCTTATTTGCATTGTAGATAAACATTGACTATCAAACACGGGAGGAAATCAAGAGGAAAGTGAGGAGTCCGACGCCGCAGTGTTTCGATGAGGCTCAAAAGATCGTTTATGGACTGATGGAACGCGACTCTTACCCCAGATTTCTACGGTCTGAGATGTACAAGACCCTTCTTGAGTCCCTCGCTACAGATAATGCTCAAAGATGACTCTATGGATATATCACACCAAAGCTAAAACTGGAACGGTCTGGTCTTGTGTGCAGGACCACAACCCCAAAGCTTGCGCCCCCCGCCATGTGGATCAGACCCCAAAAGACCTCTGAGACTACAAGGAGACAATATGGAGCGATGGTTTGGAACGTGCCATTGATATCAACGTCCAACATGTTACTGAGGCGTCATGAGTGCTTCTTAACTGAAGGTGCTTCCTGTGTAGATAAGGACGCTGCTCCTTCAAGCCCTTCCGGTGGTTTCTGAAGCTACAGTGTGGGCACGACACTATTTTTTTTCCCTGGCATTTCCAGAGGATCTTTAAGAACTGCTTTACCATGTCCTGCAATGACTTTAGTAACGAAAAGCTACCTCAGCCTATTGGCTGAGTTGGTTTGGACACTTTTGTGAGAGGAACTTAACATATCCTATTTCAACATCGGTGCATTATTGCCACACAGATGTATAAAATGAAAGAAAGTGTGACTTTATTACCTACTTGAGAGGTCAAGTTAAATGAAATAAAAAGTAAATAAAAATCCATATAATATAAGAACAGTTGTAGAATGTGTGCCACACACAAAAACTGTAGGCATAACTTGTAATGTTATAAAGTTTAATTTAAATAATGATGTTTTTATTTATTAGCTACAGCCACTGGTTGGATGTTGACTTTTGTTCTGTCCACTGTTATTTTTGAGGACAATAAAATAAAGATTAGACACTGTTGAACTTTTGACTTGTTTTTCTCTGTCTTTGATTTGCTTCATACATAACATTCAAAAATATTTTTGCCAAGATCATCAAACAATTAGTGATTTTCCTATTCTATCCGATAACCGATAAATATCCGATATTATTTCAATAAAAATTTAAAACACATTAAAATGTTAAGCCTTTGCCATAAACCTCCACTTTCCCTTAAGTTTTTAATATCTAAATCTTATGGAAAGACATAAACACATAATATCGTCCAACACAGATAATAAATACATAAATAAAATCAATATGGTGTCAATATATTGTGTATACCCACTGAAATGTCTTGTCTTGCACAGTTTTGCCTCTCAGGTTAATTGATCTTGTTTTAAGGATGTTGCTTTCACTGAAAAACAAGATACTACAGCCACTACTGAAACTATAAAACACCAAATACACCATTAAATGTTAACTTTCTAGCTTCTGTCAACTAATTTGATTAACATAGGAATTATTCTTTACTAACCCTTTGGCTGACAGGTTCTGTGACTACATAGTGAAACAATTACATTTGAAACAGGAATAGATGAGTTTCAGTTCCCACAGAACAGGGAATTAAGAAAGAAAGACTTCATAAGCGCCAGAGAAGTGTGCATTGCAGCGGCTGCTGAAAAGTCATGAGATCTTGCAACTCGCACATTTCTGCTATTGCATGTCTAATGTTGCTAACCTAGTTTATGACGCAAGCCTTCCTCTGTGAGACTTGCCATTTAGTAGACACTTCACACTAGTTGCAGGGACTGTTCTGCTGGAGAAACTTGAATGTGTTGGTCAAGGGCACATGGGTAACAATGCAGAACTGTGACCGGAAAAACTGACTCCTTTTAGAGACTTAAATCTTTAGGCATTTGTTTCATGGTTTCTTGGGCAGAATGCTAACGCCTAATTTAGTTTGTAATGAATTTTCAAAGCTTTAAATATAGAGCCGCTCAGTCATGATGCCAATTTAAAGCCATTTATATTTGGAATGCTAATTTGCCAAAATTTCCCAGTGATTTCGATATGCTAGAACAGCAGGGCTATTATTTTTTTGTGTTGAATTCATGAATAGTAGTTTGTTAGCCTTTTAGCATCTTGTGTTTACAAAAACACATAGTGGTTTTGTGTGCAATTTATGTAGAACGTAACATAAATGTCTGTTCAA
Source organism: Carassius carassius (assembly GCF_963082965.1). Classification (NCBI taxonomy): domain Eukaryota; kingdom Metazoa; phylum Chordata; class Actinopteri; order Cypriniformes; family Cyprinidae; genus Carassius; species Carassius carassius. The sequence goes on along the minus strand of NC_081770.1, from coordinate 23,864,248 downwards.
GCATAATCACAGACATAACTAAAAAATTTTAATTCTGATTTGGGACAAATGTGACAGCTGTACCTTTGCTGCATTTTGAAAGAGCTAATAGCTAACATAAAACTACTGTTCAAAGACAACCAAAAGAGTGTTAACCCTAACTCTAACCCAAGAGGTAAAACCTACTACAAACCCTGTCAAAAGACTTCCAAAAATGAACCTATTAGCTATTAAGTTAGACATACTAAAACATGGTTGATCTGTTTTCAATTTATGCATATTAGATTATTAGCATGTTATGATCATGCGTTTTCAATGCACAAAGTGGTTCTGTATGTAATTTATGAAAATAGCATTAATGTCTGGTCGAGCAGCACTTATAACGGACATTAATAACAAAAAAATAAATTGCGTTTTAGGGCACTCTAATAATAGCCAGCATAAATCTTTGTTTAAAGATGACCAAAAGATTTTTGCAAGAGGTGAAAACCACTACAGACCTGGTCAGAAGATGAACTTCGATGCTTTATCGCTTTTAATTTGCACACATCAGCTGTGTGTGTAATTTATGTTTATGTACAACATAAACAGACTTGACAAAAAAAATGTAATTGTGTTTTAAAACAATCTGGACAGCTGAAGGTTTGTACTTTGCTACGCTGTTGAACTGAGCTAACAGCTAAGTTTATAGGCTTATTAGCATCTTGTGTTTACAAAGCACACACCAGTTTTGTGTCTAATTTATCTTGTAGAACATAACATTATCGTCTATTCAAGCTATGCTAATCACAGACATGACTACAGTTCAGTAGAACAAACTGAATAGCTCAACTTTTGTACTTTTACTTCTTGTCTTTAATTTCTCTCTCACACACATAAACTATAAAGCAATGAAGGTTATCTCAAGTTCACCAAACAAGCTGGCTCTTTTATGTCAAAAAACATTGCGCACCCTCACCAAAAGACAGTGCTCTTGTTTTCAAGCTGAGGTACTTTTGGAGTCCCCCATGAGTACAGCACATGTGTCATTGCTGGGAAATACCTCGTGCGTAAAGCTTTTCGACTATCGTCTATTCGAACGGAAACTTGGCAACAATCTCGCTGCAAACCACTCAAGAAGCTCACTGATATTTACAGTCTGAACAGCATAACAGACGATAAGCCTTTTAAAAACACTGAGTCTGACATCTGCAAAGCTGGATGATGTGGATGGGGTCGTAAAAATGGACTTTATATGGAGCAGTCGCAGCGAGTCCATTTGGTAGGCCTCCTAGCGTGTCTTTTCCCAAAAACGCTGATCTTCTGATCGGCTGAGGTTTAGTGAAAAACCTGCCTGAACAGCAGATCTTCATCTTTACAATGAAAGTATGACATGACATAAATAGGAAGTGGTCAAAAAAGCTCATTGTGTTGCAAAAAAGATATTACTCATGCAAAGATATAGAAAATGTGGAAAGAAACCATTGAAGCTGGATCCTTTTGAAAGCGATGACCTAGCAACAACCTTAGCAACCATATCGCAAAAAAAAGAGTTTTTTGTGAAATGTCAAAAATTCAGTTCTTTGTAACTTTATCACTCCTGTAAGTGCATGGAAACTTCAACGCTGCCCGTTTTTAATGGTCCTATGTCTATGCAAATCAGGCTCTTATCCATACCCTCTTCAGCACTGTAGAAGGCCTTGAGGCTAATTCTGTACACATATCATTATTTGCATCTCATTGACTAAATGAATGGAAACATGCATAGTTCTGATGCCACACTGGTGACAGGAACAAACCGCTCTATGTGTGCTGTTCAGGGATGTGTCCTCTTTCCAGCACCTATGGCTCAAAACCAGTATTTCATGTTCAGACTGAATAGGATCAGGTGAATTAAACAGTGTGACACACAGGCTATGACGAATGCATATTTCATTACTGAAAAGTTTTAGAATTTTTTTTTACATCTGTGTTCTATTTTAAGACAAATTCTTGAGGATTTGAAGATGATATAACATGAAAAATAAAATATATATATATATATATATATATATATATTTATTTCTACAGGTCAAATAATGTATATTTGTATATATATTTCTATCTACACACTCACACGT